>NC_048298.1:106892401-106952971 GCF_013100865.1 Trachemys scripta elegans | reverse complement strand
AGCTGAGGTGTCTGGGGGGAGCAGCAGCAGCCGCCGCCGCGGGGGAATCCGCCTGCAGCTCCCCCCAGACACCTCAGCTCTGTGCAGCTGAAGAGCGGAGCTGCCCGAGCGCTACCGGCTTCACGGTTTGCTGGGCAGCCCCAGACCTCCAGACCCTGCCCCCGGCCGGGCGCTTCCCCAGCGCAGCCGGAGCCTGGGAGGGGAAGCGCCATCCTAACTAGCCCCCTAGGGCCCTATCCCCTACCTGTCCCCTGACTGCCTCCTCCTGAGATCCTCCCCCCATCCTAATTGGCCCCCTAGGATCCTACCCCCTACCTGTCCCCTGACTGCCCCAACCCTTATCCATACCCCCACCCCGAGACAGACACCAGGGACTCCCACGCCCCATCCAACCACTCCCCACCCCTGACAGCCCCCCCTCCCAGAACTCCCGGCCCATCTAAACCCCTCTGCTCCCTGTCCCCTGACTGCCCCCTCCTGGGACCCCTGCTCCTAACTGCCCTCCAGAACCCCACCCCCTACCTAAGCCTCCCGGTTCCTTGTCCCCTAGCTGCCCCCTCCTGAGAACCCCCAACCCTAATTGCCCCCCTAGGACCCTACCCTCTACCTGTACCCTGACTGCCCAAACCCTTACCCCCCCAACCCCCAGACAGCCCCCCCCCGAACTCCCAACCCATCCAACCCTCCCCCTGCTCCCTGTCTCTTGACTGCCCCCTCCAGAACGTCCCTGCTCCTTCTCCGACTCCCTGGCCCCGTTACCGTGCCGCTCAGAACAGCGTGTCAGGCTCCACGCGCAGCCCGACACGTTGCCGCGCTCCCCCACGGAGCGCATAGCCTGGTTCCCGCCCTCGCAGAGTGCTGCGGAGCGGCGCGCTGGGCAGGGGGAGGAGCTCCAGACTGCTGGAGGCCCGAACGTCCGGCGATCTGCGAATGCAGTGAGTGATCTCAGCTGCAGGGGAGAGGAGGGGGAAGCGGAGGAGGGGCTCCCTCTGGCTGCTGGAGCCCAGTGCAAGTGGCACCATCCGGCTGGCTGCCCTGTCAGCCACGTGCACTCTACATGGGGGAAGTCCGGACATTTACAAATTCCCCCCGGACGCTATTTTTAACTGAGAAAACTGGACATGTCCGGGGGAATCCGGACGAATGGTAACCCTAATTAACACTTGGGGCTCAGGCTTTAGCTTTAGCTTCAGCCTTCAGCCCCAAACTGTGGGGCACACTCCCCTAGGCGGGTGCAGAGGAACATTCAGAGAGCGTAGCAGGCCCAGGCCAGCCCCCCTGGGGGGCAGGGAAGGAGCACCACCCAGCCCCTCCCCACCACCAGCTCTGCTCCAACCCTGCCCCAAGCTATGGCCCAACTCCTGTCCCTGCGCCTGGCCCCATCTCCAGCCTCAGCCCCGGCCGCAGCTCCGCACCTGGCCACAGGCCCAGCTGCCAGTCCCCACTGCAGGCTGGCTGTGGCTCTGCTCCTGCCCCTAGCCTTGGCCCTGGCCACATCCCTGCTCTTAAACCCACCCCCAGTTGCAGCTGCAGCCTTCTTACCCAGTCCATGCCCCACCCCCCTGCTCCCAGCCTGGGGGGTTGCGAACAGGGGCAAGAGGGGGGGCGTGACCCTGAAAAGTTTGAGGACCACCGGTCTAGGGGCTTTCAGCCCCCTGGCTGGAGCAAGCCACAAACAGGGCACAGGCCTGTTAGCCTAAGGTAGTAGGCCACCTCCCATGGGGTGGTTTTAGCAGCAGGGGTTAGGGATACCCAGGCCCACGCTGCTCCACCAGGGCCAGCCCAGGGCCCTAACAGTGTTGGTGATCCCATCACCCGGTCAGCGGTGAAGTCACCAAAACACGCTGACTCATTTCCCAGCAACACAACCGGACTAATGTCTGGTTCCCCATGGCTACTTCCTACCGCCCATCCTTGGCGTGGCTCCGTAGTCCATGGGTGCTCAGCCTCCTCAGGGTAAATGGAGGATGGCAATCCCAGCAACTCCTCTCCACAATCAGTCTCCTCCAGGGGCAGGGCACTGCACAGCTCGGTCCCTGGTCCAGAGTTCAGCGGCAAGGTACAGCAACTGAGCTGACGGCCCGTCTTGTCCTGCCCCCTGCTTCCAGCACAGGGGGCAGGGCTGTATTGACTTTGCTCACCAGGGGCATGGGGCAGTTCCGCCCCCTCAGGCTCAGAGGGAGCCACTCTGTCTCACTACAGGGTGCCTGCTCTGTCAGCACACCCATCTCCAGGACCTCCCACACCTGCTCTGGCCCCCTTCTCCACACACCCACTTTGAAGGAGGAACTTGAGGAGCCAGCTCTCCCTAAGCACCTTTCCCTGCCCCTTCTCCACACACCCACTTTGAAGGAGGAGCTCGAGGAGCCAGCTCTCCCTAAGCACCTTTCCCCTCCTACTGCCACCTCATTCAGTGCCCTCACCACTTGTGGAAACCTTTCCTGACCCTCATTGACAAGCACACCAGTGCCTCTATCATGTGTCTAAAAGCCTCCCATTGCCTACTCCCATGATGCCAAGAGCCCTTCCTTGCACTGCCGGGCTGGGCTATGTAGAAAGTTAGGTTGACCCAGCTAGGTCACTCGGGGGTGTGAAAAATTTGCAGATTTACCATAGCAACAGGAGACCCCCCTTCCGTCACTGTAATAAGAGTCTACACTACAGCGCTGCAGCAGCACAGCGGCAGCTATGCCGCTCTAGTGTTGCTAGCGTAGACATGGTCTTACTTGGCAAAAGTCTCCACAGACCCCATCAGGCCTGGAGCCTCCCTTCAGCTGATAAACAAAGGCCTGTCATTCCCAGCACTTGTGTGCGCTCCTGTTTGGCGCTGTGAGGAATGACAATGGAGCATGAGCCTGGACTATAGACAGCAGTAACTCCCTTGTTATTTATGTAGGGCCTGATTGTCAGATTGACGTCATTGGGAGCTGTGGGTGTGCTTCAGAAAACTAGGCCTCTCTTGGTTAACTTACACTGTTCTGCTCCCTCACTCCCCACCCCCACTCAAAAACCCTGTACTGTAGTATTAATAAAATCATCCTCCCAGCTCCAATCCCTGGGACAACTTGCTGCCACTACCTCACGTGTGTTCAGCAGTCTGCCCAGGACATGGTTCCTTTAGGCCATGAGGCTTTGAGCCAGTTTTCAATTCTCCCTTTGTTTTGTACTGTGTCTCAGCTCGGCTGAACCTGAATGATGTGTCAAAGCAGCACCGCCTGAACGTGCTCAATAATGTTGCCACGGCTCTGATCTTCATCACCGTCATCCTCAACATCTTCATCACCGGCTTTGGTGTACAGAAGACTGGTCTCTAGGCCTGGAGAGCAAGGGAATCAGGTAATGAAGGGATGAGGGTCCACTACCACCAACCTTTGGAAGGGTCAACTGCTTCGGCAGTCAAAGGGTTTCAGAAATCATCAATGCTGTAGTGGAAGGGAAGGTGGGGGACAGCCCTACACATACACACATGGCCCCTTTGTGAATAGTGTTGTCCCATGGGAAGCCTGGGCTGTGTGACAGGATCTCTCAGGAAAAGGAATTTCCTTGCTCCGTCTCTAAAGCAAGGGTGTCATGAGTCCACATTTATGGGATTCATCAGATATCTGGTAGCAGCAGTTGGTGTCCAGCAGATAGCAAATCCCAACCTGGATCATCATGATAGGTACTATGGGAGGGGAGTCAGACAGTGGAAAGGAGGGTGTGGCATGTAGGTGGGAAAGGACCTGGTTCCCAAGAGCTATTCAGGCAGTGGGAGAGATCAGAAGAGGGACCAATGCTGGCAAGGGTGGTGGAAGGAAAGAGAGGCAGTAGGGAGGGAGCTTTTCAAAATGGCCACTGCTATTTGGTGATGGTGGTGGCCATTTTAAGAAACTGATTTTTGACCCTTATTCCTCTTGCCTTAATGGTTCCCACCAATAGGGTGACCATATTTGCCTATACTGAATATGGGACACCTGATAAAATTACTTGTATTCAAGCATGTGAATGTGGCCAGCAGCAGCCTTTCAGCACTGTGCAGGACAGAAGGGACAGGAGCTGCTTCCAGCTGCCAGGGAGGAGGAGGAGGGATGACCTGGTCCATGTCTTTGCAGAGCTTCTCTTCCCTCCACCCCCACATGTGTGGCTGGAAGCAGCTTGTCCATTCCTGCCTGCACAGTGTTGAAAGGCAGCTAACACCGCCAGGCAGGCCACCGTTCTAACCCAGCTGCCTCTGGTCCCCACACTACAGTGCAGGCAGGAAGGGGTTAAGCCCAAAGGATGCATTGTGCACCAGGGCCTAGGGAACCTGACTGCAGGGGCTTCAGTGAACCAGGCCAGAGAGGTGGCTCAACAGGGGAGGGTTCCTAGGGAATGGAGCAGTCCCACACTCCCTGGGGGCAGGAACCAGGGCTGGGGTGAGGGGTGGGTTTGAAGAGGGTGCTAAGCCCCTTCCCCAGGGGCTGCTGTGGAGCCTGCAGGTTCGGGGTGTAAACAGGCTGAAAATCATTCCCGGTGCTGCTCTAGAGCTTAGCTGAGGGGCAGAGAGGCTTCCCTGTGCCTGCGCTGTGCATGGCTTTGGCACATGCAGGGCTTGTCTCCTCCTGGCCAGCACCCCAGGCTCGAGGGTCTTGGGCTTTCCCAGGATGCTAGCCCAGCCAGAGGCAGTTGGGGAAGGAAGGAGCCTGCTTGCCAGGCTGCTGGTGAGCTGAGCGCTCCGACCTGGGGCTGGTTCTCCACACAGTGCTGGGAGCAGGATGTGCCAGGGGCCGGGATATGGAGGAGCCGCAGGCCTTGGGGGGGAGGTGAAGGGGCAAAGCAGGGAGAGGACAGCAAGAGGGGGAGAACGTAAAGGGCTGATGGGTGGACAGCAGAGGCAACACGTAACCGGCCCTCTTCTGGTGGCTGGCCACACTCACCAGCCACCACAGCTTGCAGCACGCAGACAGTGCCAGCCGGGAATAGGATGGGGGGGGTGGCCCTGCTGGCCGAGAGCTGGCACGCAGCAGGGGCTGAGCTGATGGACCAGTGGCGGGGAGAGTGGCTGGTGCCACACACTGCATCTTCGCTCCGCCACCAGCCTTGCACACCCACCCCCATCATCAGCCACTGGACCCCCCACTCACCACTGGTGGGTGAGTGGCTGGCGAGCCGGGATCTGGCCAGCAGCAGGATCTGCCAGTACTGATGGGGGAAGAGGAGGGCAGGAGAGACAGAAAATACGGGACAATTTGCCCATTTTTAAGAAAAAGTTGGGACACCTGCAGGAGGGCTTAAATATGGGATTGTCCCTTTAAAAATTGGACATCTGGTCACCAACGCCCAAGGATGCTGGGGCAATGGCCAGCAGGAGAGTCTCACGGAAATTTGGATTGGAGAGGGAGGTGGGATCCTGGACTCAGTGCAGAGGCACAAAGCTTCCATGAAGATGGCACTGGCTTTGGATTTTGCGAGATCTGTGGGATTTAGGGGCTGAATGCCATATTTATTGTGGCGGCAATTACCTTCCCCTTTGAGTGTGATAGAGAGCAACTACAGATTAATACAGATTAATATAGAGGGAACCATGCAACATTTTTAACTCCCCTCTCTGGGTTTTACTTCCATAGGAATCAGTCAGGACTGGTTCATAGAATGCTTTGAGATTCTTCAGCTTGAAAAGCACAAAATAGCATTGTAAAGCCTCTAAATGCTACCATAAGCCCTGATCCTGCAAACACTTATGCGCATGTTAACTACAAGCCCAGAAGTCATCCTACTGGACTAGAATGATGCAGTGCTAGAAGAGATGGGGATAGGGTGATCACCTTTGCTGGCTGGAAATAAGGGAAAACTACATGAAAACTAAGGAACAATGCTTTATTTTAAGGGACATTTTAGGGAAACTGCCATTTCCCTTAGCATAACATGTATTTTCTCTCGAGTATATGTTTCTACTGCCTTCAAGTTTACAATGCAATTATCATAAGCTTCAATGTTTAAAATGGTCAAGGGACATCCCTTAAAATAAGGGACAGGCAGTCACCCTAACTTGAGATCCAGTATGAATTAAGGAAACTTAGGGCAAATAGAATGAAAAAATGTTATAATGGTGGCATGTTTTCTTGGAATGGCCCTGTAGCTTGGGTGTGTTTTTGTGTGTGTGTGTGGGGGGGGAATGGATTGCAATAGGTAACACAGGCAGAGGGTAGAGGGAAAGCTCTCCTGGGATCCTGCTTATGAAACTTCTATGAAATACTTGCTGACCTGAGGAAACTAGTGGATTCTTATCTTGCATCTTTTGTTTTTCTTGCAGGTTGTGTGTGTGGCACCAGCTTTAGGGTCCCTTCCTTCAATTTTTTACTGACCTCAGCAGAATCCTACCAGCTGAGTGGAGACACAGAATGCCTGAATTACTCTTTAAAAATTGTTTGTAAAGTATTTTATGCAGGTTGTTTGTATAAAGCATGTGTAGCTTTGCAGGAATGAAATTTCCATTGATTTTTCAACGCTAGTGCAAGTTGTGCAGTGATTTCTAGAGAGCTTCACAAAAAGTTGCAAAAAAGCATTTTCCAAACATGCTCCTGTGCATAGGTAACAACAACTTTTCTCTAATTTTAATTCTCTGCTTCTCATATTCAATATTAACTACTTTTCTACAGGGAATTGAGTTCTAGACTGAGTTATATTTATTTGGTAAGCAAAAGTAACCATATCATGTCCAAATATGTTGTAACTGGCAACATTTAAAGTAACACTATCAAACAGTTTATGTCTCAAATATAGGTTGGTTGATTGGTTGTTTTTGTGGGAGGAAAGGAGTGGGTGTGTGTGTTATGATGACTAAAATGGAATGACTAGGAATAAAAATGTTTTCTTCAAGGTTGCTTAAAAAAATCAAATGAGATGCTTTTTTGAAAACCATTAAACATTCCTCTGCAGTGCAGGAAACCTAAACCCCACAGCAAATATACTATGCTTAGATACCACCACAAGGACCTTGTTAGAAATCCTCTATGGATAACATGGCGGTACTGTAGGAGAAATTGGAAATGAAGCTCACTAAACACAGAAAGTGAAACAGACCAGTCTAGCTTCACTTGTCTACATTAACTGAGGTGCAAAAAGTAAACAAACAGCATATACATGTTCAAGAGTAAACTGGGTTTAAACCTTTTTTGGTGTTATAATTAAAGGTGTTATCAGTAACAGGTATGCTATTAAATACATGATTTTTATCCTGCTAGTCCTGATGAGGATTCTAATTTGTTGGAAAGTGGTTTTACATTTTTTTTTTTTTTAATTACTGCTTTGAGGTTGTGTATCTTCAGATCATTCTGAATTAGCAGGTTCTTTCTGGCAGCCTGATTTTTGGTGTCACACTCAAAAATTGGATATTTTTGACTTGTCAGTTATTTGCATACTTGAGTACTATGTTTTCCTCTTTATTAAATGATTTTTCACTCAAAGACAGAGTCAGATTTCAATATAGGTGAAATCCTATGTATCCAATAAACCGATAGAAAATTCCTAAGGTTGGCATTGTGTACATTCCCATCACAGCTGGATAGGAAAGGCAAGGCAACGGCAATTGCATGATGATATTCACATATTTTCCTCAGAAGAGCGTGTAAGAGATACTGGATACTGCTAATATGGCTGTTGCTGACATGACTTTGGCTGGTGTCACTGTTTACCTCCCACAAGCTGAGCCGACCTCCTGTGTGTTTGACTTTTCAGATCTCCTTCCAGAAATCTACTCTGTTGCATTTCAATTTAAATCAGAGGTATTAGCTTCATCCTGGAGACAGGGCCAAATGACATTTCTATAGCATGTTCCTCCCAAATTAGCTGACTGTAGAAATGCAGGGCATCATTACATTCCTAACTCTCCAGTAATTTGCCTTATAGGATTTTGCCTACTGATCCTTCTGAGTGTTCTTCTATAGGCGAAAGTCTTATGTGGGTATTTCTTAGTAGTAGCCATGATAGACTGTTTAGATTTTCTTGCTTCAGATTATACACACAATAATATTAATGATTACTTTGTTGTCATCCATCTTTGTTTATTTTGCCCAGGGGTAACTAAAGCTGCCTCATCTACGTGCTAGAGGCACCATCTCTAAAAGTTAGAGGGTTGTTTGCTCTCTGTGCTTATTTCACTCCTTGGTCTCTCTATGGAGCCAGCCAAGAAGCTGCTAGCAGCAGTGAGGATTTATGAGGTGGATATTTCCCCACTAGCAGCTAGAGTGAGGCTATTTCACACAGGCCACCAAGGAACTATCAGGTTATGGCTTTCAACCACTACTGACCTGACTGGGTTTAGGCAAAGGTGACAAGATTTATATCCTTTTCTCAGGTGCCAATCCACCCACTCCCTCATGGCCACAGTCTGCTTCACAAAGCCAGGGGCAGAGCAGTAATGGCTGAATGTCAGACAAATGACTCAGCAGAGGAGGAAGAGGTGAGGGACTCTCCATCATCAAAAGTTAACTTGGATGTCCTTCTCTCTCACAGAGACGCCAAGCCATGTAGTGCTGCATGTGAGGCATATTTGTGTGGGGATTACTTCCCATTACTGAACATGACACCGCAGGAGACCAGCACACAGTGCTGCCCTTTATCACCTCTCGATCATGGAGTCAGGAGCATTGGCGCTCCTGGCTGCCTTCTCACTTCTATGTATCAGACCTCAGCTCTGTTCTGACCTGCTTGCACTCCCATAGGCAGCAGGGAGGTTGTTTATTTTAAATAAACAATGTCTAGGAAAGAACTGATCTAATGTTTGTCCATTGTCTCTCTCAGAGAATGGGCTAAGCTCTGTGTTCCCTCCTGCACCTTACTCCATGAGATGGCCCCTGCCGGCTGAGGCAGAGATTGGTCTATCATTATAGTGCTCCTTGCTGCTTGGGGTGGAAATCTAGCCTGCATCAATGTTCTGTTCCATTTCCTGTGATGCAGCCCTGATTAATAGGAGAGAAACTCCTCTATGTCCTCCTGTCCCATTCCCATGCAGCCCCCATTGCTTGAGTGGGGGAAAAAACAGATCATGATCTGACCCCTGAATCCCGCCCCCCCTTTGTGTTGGTCTCTGCAGCACCCCTGCTGGGGTACAGAGTGATCTATATCCCATGTATTAACGTTGTCTTTTGCTGGGTGAGACAAAGAGAGGAACATTTGACCTTTAATCACTGAAGAGTGTTGTTGGCAAATGTCTGAGGAACATACAGACAGAAGTGAGCTTTTGTAGGAAGAAACTGTATTTATAAACCCCTTGCGGTGCCAGCCTACCCCCCCTCCTAACAGAGGGGAGGCCTGGGAATCATCTTAAAGACACAAAGCCACTTTAAGGTGTGGAATTCAGAGGTACAGTACAGAATTAAAACACCAGGCGTCGGTGTCTGGATAACATTTCAGACATTTACAAGCAATGAGAGAAGGCAAGACATTCATATGAGGGAAACATTAAAGACAATGACAAAACAGTCACATCATGGTCACACAACAGATTCTTTCATGATAAAACCCATTCTCTCCCAACCCCTTTGTTGGATTGCAAAACAATTTCCATCATGGAGTTCACAAGGCAGTGGAAAGAGCCGGATGCCTTCAAATAATGCCAGTGGAAATGAGATTGAGTTTATGGAGAAGCCTACTTCCCCACTTTGGTAAAGCCAGGCTCCCCGTAGCCCTTTTGTGATGTCTGGGGAGCTGCCATTCCTGAGACATGTCTCCTTTCTGATAGAGGAGAACCCCATGACCCACCCCAATCCCATCAGTGCGTAAGCCAGAGTGACATAAGCCAGAATCTATAAGCCTCAGCTTCCACTCTGTTCTTGATTTTGATTGGGGCGGGTGGGAGAGAAGAAGCATCCTTGGGGTTAAACCCTTGACTTTTTCGTATGCATTTCATGCTGGCCTGACAGCCCTGGAGCAGGTACTCCTCTCTTTCCCCACAACCAGTGGCAATCTCAACTGGACCTCTACTGACTACTTCAAGGGCTGACAGGCAGGTTCAGTCTCCATGGAGAATTCCCTCTGAGGATTCTCTGCTGAGGCTGCCAACTAGTGCCAATTGTGATGGTGGCTTTTGTGGTATGCATAATTGCCCTCTAGGAATAGGACTGAGACTCTACCACCTATTTCACATAGACAACCAAAGAGCCCTTAAGGAAGTGAACAGTTTTGATCATTACCAATCTCGTTGAAAGGCACAAAGGAAGGAGCATAGCTGAGTGAGCACCAGAAGACCCCGGATGAAATCCTAATCCCACTGAAGTCAATGAGAGTTTTGCCATTGATATTAATGGAGCAAGGATTGTATCCCTTTTGATATGCCCAGCTCTATTACTGTGAGCCCTAGGGGCAGTCTCCGACCCTTCATGCTTCACTTTCCCCATTGGTAAAATGATACTCTTCTTCAAAAGTGCTAAGTACTATTTCTAATTCATTGGATCCCACTGCTTATCTTCTAGGCCAGCCAGTCCCCATTCCACAAGAATTTCTTTACAGAGCCAGTTCAGACATGCTATGAGACTTGCCGTCCCAAGGAATCCAGAGTTTGGAGAGAGGGTTTGCAAGTACTAGAGATTTGTTATGCCCTGCAAGTATGTGCACAAGCCCCTGAATAAAGCAGCATGATAGGACATGCACTAAAGGTGCATATCAACTATTCCAGTCAGAAACAATCAACTGCCAAATCATTAAACTTCTAAAAACAGAGTTTTCATTTATCACCTCTTTTCCCCTCCAAAAATCGTTTTTGTGTTATTCCTCAGTCTCTAAATATGAAAAGTACCTTCCCTAGTTACAAAGACTGCTGTGATTTGCAGTGGGTTTGATACTGCATCTTCTTAGATCCCAGATGGCTACAGTCCTACAAATATTTAATGGATTAAAAGACTCAGTAGCCCCTTGTACATTTTTCACCATTGCTCCACTCTGCATAGCATGCCCTCCCCAACCCTGGAGGTTGATGGTTGGTGGAGCACTGACTTAGCCCATACCAGCCAAGCTGTGGATCTCTGCAGTCCTCGAATTATGACTTTGGTGGGGACAGGATTCCACCCTAGGTTTGGGCAGAGTTTGAACAAGGTCCCCTCCATATTCCTTTCACCAAAGCAAGCTCCTTTCATCAGTGCAGTCACCAAACTTCCATGGTCCTGTCACCAGTGCAAGCCCCAGATCCTAAGTCCATCTCAGCAGTGCCAGCACAAGGCTCATCTGGTCCTTCCATAAGTGCAACATTGTGAACTGCTCCTGTTCTTCCACTATGCAAACAAATAGTTCTTCACACACGTAGAATCTACCATGGAAAACAACTGTGAAATCATAACTTATTAAATTAACCCCCAGATGCTGTGTTATAGACCAGGTCTGAGGAGCAGAAAAGTTCTCCTTCTCACTGACAAAGATACAATATTTCAGACAATCAGATATTCCATTTCCATCTATTACGAGTTCCCAGCTATTGCTGGGACACACCCTTGTCTGACTGGGCTACAGCTGTCGATATGGCTTCCCAGTGCCTACTGAGATGGCCTCACCTGTCCTCTCCAAGTACCCAGCGTGAGCCTCAGGCAGGAAACAACTAACCAAAGTGGGTTCTTAACATTAGCCCCAGCCAGCTGCAGGCAAATGGGGTCTCTCATGAGGGAAAAGTGTTTGAGTCTCCAGATACGGCCCATGGTTTGTTGAACAGGAGTGTAGATTTTCCCAGTGATTTAGATGAAAGGGTGGCAAATAGGGCTAAGCACTGGCAGCCTAGAGTGCCTAACAGCTCCTCAGACTTTTCTGGGCTGGGCTGGTACATGGGGATGAGGACACAACACAGTTCAGAGAAGTTCCTTTGGTCCCCTGTCCAAAGACATGGGTGTCAGAGTTTTTCAAGTATCAAAAGAAGCAGCAGCTTTATTGTAAATAATCCATTCTGGTTGTAACTGGGATTTGTTCCTTTTCTTAAATTAGCACCATGCAAGACACTCCAGACAGCTTGCCACCACTTCTATCGTACCATCTGTCAGGAGCTCTAGGTGCATCAGTGTCAGAGGTAACCAGTCCTTCGCTTGTCTAAGGCTCCCCCAAATACAGAGCGAGTCACTGATCCCCATGTCCGGGACCCAATGGCTCACGAGTGCCAAAGATAAGTTCCCACTCCTATACACTGATCATCCCTTTTCACAAGCACCTGTAAGTCTGATCTCCTAGGATGACTCTGGAGAGAAGAGGAGTGTGTACTCTCGGCTGCGAGCCTAGGCGAGGTGCATGCGCTGATAAAACGGTGGCTGGCTCTGCCGGGCAGCTTTGTGGCCGAACATTACGGTGTCCTCAGCTGATGTCGGTTCCACATGCCCCGCTTGGAGTGAAATCGGTGAAAGAAGTTCCTCAGGGACAGTCGTTCCACTTCCAGGCCAGCCTGCATGATCCTGTGGGGGAAGGAAGAGGAGAAAATTCAAGAGGAGATTAGTTCAATAAGACACTCCAAGGAAGGGTTGGCAGTAAGGGTGGCTAGGGCTGTGTGAAAGTCTCCTCCGTACAGTGTCATATACCAAACCATTGCACTAATAGAATGGCCCAAAAGATTGCTAAGGCCTACAACCAAGGGCTGATGAGGTCTAGGACTTGTCCAGCATGCAAAAGAGCTATCTTGCACGAAGGGGTGAGGAAAAGGGATACCTCATATCACAAACTTTTCAAAAAATGTAACTGCACCCCATGGCCCCGGATGACCTTACTCCAAATAGCTGCCCTGTTGGGCTTTTATTATGTGTGTTATTATAGCGCCTACAGGCCCCAGCTGAGATCAGGGTCCCATAGTACTAAGCACTGCTCAAAGACCAGGAAGGGGTCGAAAATATGCACTGGGAGCATCTGTATGTGTCTGATCTATCCAATGCCTGCCAAGGGTGTGGCAGGAAGGTACCAGGATTCTGGAGATAGCTCTCTCCTATGTCAGTGGCTATGGTAAGGCATTCTGGTTAGAGTAGCCCCCTGAGCTCTGACAACCAATGCGTTGCTTAAGAGGACATGCTCAGGGGGTCGCCCACTGATGGGGAATGCACACTGTGACCTTTGTCACCTTCATTTCTTACTGCTCAACTTCAGCAGGAATCCCAGCTCACTTCTCTCTCTGTCCCTGCCTCCTCAGAATCAAGGGGGACTGTTCTACTGAACCGCAGCATGGGCAGAGCTGGTGGAACATCTCCACTCACCTGTCCACGAGTTCCCAGTCCTCTCCTCCCCAGCGATCCCGGAACTCTTGGGTATTCATCCCTCCAATCTGATCCAGGTCAGACTTGTATATGCCTAGGAGACCAAATCCATTCACCTCCCAGTAGCCTGCAGACAAAACCAAAAGTCATCAACCATGCTTGCATCCTAAACCACTATTGAATGAAGCAGGAGATTCCCAGCCCTGGTGATTCCACAGAGTCAAACAATCACACTTCCCTGGGACAATAACTGATTCAAAGAAATGGGAGGGACACACAAACTAATCCCAGCACCTCTAGTCACAACAAATCTAACACCCAGCACCAAGGTACAAGGTGTTAACGTTTAGGGCACTCCAAGAACCGGTTCTGAAAGTGGCTAGAGAACACATGCTCCTTTTAGCTCTGACAGATGCCCTAACCTCTCACGTAAAAGCAACATCCTTTCTAATTCACCTGTATTATCCCAACATCAAGGGTCTGTCCCTGTCCCCTGGGTATTAATACTGAAACTGGAATTTTGCCCTGATTTTGAATCACGGGAAGTCCCACACTCCCTTCTTGGATGGCCACCTGTACCTAACAGCAGTGCTGCACTGTGCGCACCTGCACAGCTGTGCTGCTCCCTGACCTGCTGTCTCTCAGCTCTTCTCAGCAGGGATGATCTATGCCCACTGAAAACAGAGGAATGAGCTCAAACCAAAGCGAGACGCTCTAAGGCAGTGGCTCTGGTGGCCCTTGCATCAATCCTCTTTGGGTCAGTCGTGGGCCCAGTGGAGATGAGCCTGGGAACAGTTATGGCCACAGCAGCAAGCAAAGAAGAGAGCAGACGAAAGAGCTGGAGTGAGGGGAGAGAAGCTGAGAGAGAGGAGGGATTTTCTTGAGGAAGCCAAGTGTATAAAAAGACCCTAAACGGTGTCCAGCATAATCTTCACGCATCCTGCATCAATACACCACTCAGATGCCTTATATGGCTCTGCTTGCTTAACACTCCGCTACAATGCACAGTAACAATCCCCTTGGCACCTGGCATTGAGATTTCAGCTCAGTTAAACCCAATCCTACATCTAGTCACTCTCTTAGCGGCCCTGGTAATACCCACAAGGTCCAGATTTTGGAGGACCCCGATAATAGTGAAGGAACATATCCTGAGGGTATTTCAGACTACAAGCACCTTCCTCCCAGGTCTGAGCCATAAAGCCCTGGCCTCTTACCCTCAGGCCATTGTGGAGATGCGCCGCACTGCAACCTCATAACCATGGGTGCAAAGGCCATCTTGCCCTCTACGCAGTGCTTCCGAATCGAGTCGATGACCCCAGCCGGGAAGTGGATGTGGAGATCACACAGGAAGATGATGCTGTGTGGATCCTGGAACCAATCACACAGATATCAGTCATAGGGAGATTTCATCCACTGCCACTGACCTGGCACCATAGTTTATCCATGGTTGGTGTGCGGGCACCATCGCGCTGACATACTATCAGCCACAGTATCCTACACTCACTTTCGACAATCTGGACTATGCAGCTTTTACCTACTGTAAACACTGTTGAACTAGGGCAATTTTCCAACCCAGTCCTGCTGAATGATCCTAGTTATACCCAAAGACTACAATGCCCACCTCTCTCACAGCCCAGGTAGGCAAAAGCCAACCACCAGCCAGCAATTGTTGCCCCATAGCTGTCCAAGATCCACAGGGTCTCATCCTCTTTCACAGTAGGGTCCCTTCACACTGCTCTGACATATAACGTACACCCACTTTAAGGCCCCTCTATACTGGCAGAGCAGTGTAAAGGGGCCCTTGTATAAATAAGAATCAAGCCCCTAGTCTCTGCCTCACCATCACCAACTTGGGCCCAGAGATCCTGCCTAACTTGGGGCCATGGCTCCCATGCCACAAACACCACACCCTCAGCTCACGCAAGGTCCAAAAGCCTCCTCTCAGATCTTAAGACTCTACTGCGGCAGCAAAATCAAACATGCTTCGATGTGATCTGTTCCCGCATCTCACTCAGAGCCTCACTGGGGAGTCTGCCTGGGGGATGGTGCTTCCTCATTTGGAAAATACAGACTGGATTAAAACAGGCCTCTGTAGGGTGACCAAGTGGTGGGGGGTTGGGAATGAATTAAAACAGCCTTTCACCTCTAGGTCACAAATCCAGGTTCAGGTTGGTAAAGTTGTTGCCATACAATGGCTGTTCAGTGACTTGTGTGAAATATGTTGTTGCCACAGTCTAATTCCTTGCAGGCAGTTTTCACATCACAAAAGGAAGTCACTACAATTAGTGTAGTCACAGGGAGGTTAAGAACTGAATGGGCCACAGAAACTGATCTCCTCAATGTGGCCCCTCCAGGTCAGGATTGAGGCACACTGTCAAGGCAGCATGAACAGGACACTTGCACTGACCCTGGCCATGCTGGTTTCAGTATGACAGGTGGTGCCTGAGTACACGGTGTCTGTGCTGTATTGAGACTACAAATCTTTCTGCAGATCAGGCTCCACAGCAGCCAGCCACTCACCTTCACTAGGTCTATCCCAGCCTGCAGCCCTGCAGAGCGCTCAAAATTCCCCGTCAGCTTCAAGTACTGGTAACTGTTGGCAAGACAGACAGGAATTGGGTTAAGTTCCTTAGCCTCACAACAACTCCTTCTAGTGAGGGATAGTGGGAGAGGAGGAGAAAGGTCCTTGGTTCACTGCTCACTTACAACTCTTGGGAACATTCAATTTTACGTGTGGATTTGTTATTGTATTACACATTCACCCTTACCTTCAATCCCTATGCAGCACAATGAACACCTTCCAGGGCCCAACAGGTGCCTGATATAATCAGGGCCTGGACAACCGAGATATGTGCTTAACTGAGACCTGCATTCCAGAACAGATGTCTCAGAAGTGCTTTGAGACCCACACACACACTATTAGTTGTATGATTTGGCACATATCTGAGATCTCATTCTGTGAAACTGCTCCTAGCTGGTTCCAAAGCAACCAAAGGGCAGCTCCATGACATGGTTACTAAGAAGGGAAAAACACATTTGTAACTTTAATCAAACGCTTTGTTAGTTCGCATCCCAGTCTTGTGTAATGAGGCTATATGGTGCCTTATTTCTTTTTATTTACAGGATAGGGTCTCTTGTGAGGGCAGTCGTCAGTAGCCTGTTCAGCACCATTTGGCATTCCAGAGGCGTGGACTAGACTGCTAATGGGATGTGCTCTAGAACAGGGGTTCTCAAACTTTTTTTGCTAGGCCCATCTTTGAAAATATTTCAGGCTGTGATGACTCCCCCTCACCTCCTCCAGGGTTACCATATTTCAAGTTCTCAAATAGAGGACACTGCCAGGAGAAGTTGGAGAGGAAACAGGGGTACAGCCCTCTGGCTGCCCAGCTCTGAAGGCAGAGCTGCCACCAGTAGCAGTGCAGAATGGTGGCATGGTATGGTATTGCATCCTTACTTCTGTGCTGCTGCTGGCAGTGACACTGCCTTCAGAATTGGGTGCCTGGCCAGCAGCCGCTGCTCTCGCGACCACTCTACAATAGCCTTTTACCCCCTTTTGCGTCGGAACCCCCAGTTTGAGAAAGGCTGCTCTAGAACACAGAGGGAAGGTGTGACACTCTGTACCTCGTGGGAACACCCTACACTCCCATGTTCATCCTTATAAAATGACTGTGTGGTATCCAATGCAAAGTTTGTCATGTTGGGTGTCTCTGGAAGACTCATGATGCACTGAGTATTGTTGTTATAGTGATGTTATAGTAATTGTTGTTATAGTAATGTTATAGGTTGTAATTTCATGTATATAGTTATGAGGCTGAAAATGTGTCTTCATGGCTTAAAACAGGCCCAGGCAAAACTCTCCAAGAGCAGAGGGGCAGTTCACACCTCATCAGGGCATGTATAGGACAAACCCAGCCCAACCTCACAGGAACAAAGGACACTGGCCTAGGCAGCAACAAAGGATCTTTTGGACTCTCGAGTGAGTCACCCCCACTTCCTTTGGTCAGTAGGGACCACAATGAGGTAATGGTCACCTGACTCTGAAGGGGGGGGGGGGCAAAGCCGAGAGGGAAGAAAGTACACGATAAAAGGGAGAAATGTTTGCCATGCTCTTCCTCTCTCTTCCACCTCCATCTACAGACATCACCACCAAGCAATTGAAGCGCTGATCAAAGGGGAGAGCCTGGCTGAAGGGCAACCAGCCAGCCTGTGGTGAGAAGCATCTAAGTTTGTAAGGGCACTGAAAGTGTTCAGTTCAGCTTAGAATGCATTTAGCTTTTCTTTCATTTGACCAAATCTGACTTATTATGCTTGGACTTATAATCACTTAAAATCTATCTTTGTAGTTAATAAATTTGTTTGGTTTGAAGCGTGTCAGAGATTCCCCTTGGGATAATAAGCCTGGTGCATATCAATTTCTTGTTAAACTGATGAGCTCATATAAGCTTGCAGCATCCAGCGGGCATAACTGGACACTGCAAGATGGAAGTTCCTAGGGTTGTGTCTGGGACCAGAGATATTGGCTAGTGTCATTCGATTGCACAATTCAAGGAGCAGCTTACATGCCAGAGGCTATGCATGAACAGCCCAGGAGTGGAGGTTCTCACAGCAGAGCAGGGTAAGGCTGGCTCCCGGAGTCAAGGATTGGAGTGACCTAGCAGATCACCTATCCAGATAACACCAGGGGAACACCAGGGTCATCTGCAACACAGAAGGTCCTGATGGTACTGTGCTGCAGGTGACCACTTTAGATAATTGCTAAAGTGAGACACACAAGTTGGCTGAACATGCAGCTTTCTAAATTCTCCCCCCTTCTCTCAGTCCCATTTGTCACTGATTTGTCACCCTCTTGGTCTTTCCCCTTTCTCCATCACTAGGAGACTTGCCTTTGACCTTTTACTACAAACCTGAACAGGAGGTACAAAAAGGGAGATGCATCTGGATGGATGGACTGTGCAATAGGCATATGCGTGAAGTCAGATGGTGACACTGTATGTGGTATACAGGTGCAAGAGTGTGTGTGTGTGGCTTTTGTCTGTAGGGTGCATGGGTTTGGCTTTCTATATGCAGATGGATGAGGATGGCCTGTATGCAGAGATTAATGTGTGTGCCGTGTTTATAGGGGTGTGCCTGTATGTAGTTCATGTGAATAGGTGGTATTCTCACCTGCGTAAGCTGGACCTTTTCAGAGCCTTCTCTACATCCATGTCATCACTGCTGTAGTCTGTGATGATGACATTGAAGTATGGGTCCTTGGTGACTCTAGACAATTCCTCCATGTCAGAAATGAACTGCAGTACCCAGCGTGCCTGGTTTTTCACTAATCATGGTGGGGACAGGGTAGGGAAAGAACAAAATCAAAGCAAAATTGATTTCATGCCTTGAAATGATTGCAGACAGCCAAGATTTTCAGCCTCCTGCCAGATCCAACTGAGACTGATAGGGGTGTCTGGGAGCAATCTAGGGACAGGCCCAAACTAAGCTTTGGGGCCATCTGGATCCAGATCTTAACACTGCAGGGCGAACCCATTCCTAGTGTATTTTGGGAGTCAGATTTCAGAGAGTTCAAACCACTCGGGGGGTTGGGCCAGTTATATTTCTGATGCAGTTTCATTTGCAGGGAAAAGGAAGTTGAGAGTGACATGAGCAAGGTGGTGGAGACTGGCACAGACATGGTGTTCAGAGCTGGCTCAGAACCAATCCCTATCAGCTTCTCACTCAGAGGCTGGCTCAGGACCAGGCCCCACAACCTCCCCACTCATATTTTATTTTGGAAGTGCCTGGATCTCCTGCCCCATTACAAGGCCCTTACCTGGCACTATGAAGTGGACAACAGCACGATGGTTCCAGGAGAAGCCCCGTGGCCAGCACAGGTCTGGCTCCTTTGCAACTCCCATCAGTTGGCGCCGGCGGCCCCACGCCAGGTTCTTCATGTTCATCTCCTCCTGCTCGTCGCCGCTGATGCCCTGCCAGCCCCGCGCAAAGACATACTCTGAAAAGCGCACGAGCTGCCCTCCCCTCTCCAGCAGCTCCAGCTCCAGCAGGTAGCGGCTCCCGCGCAGGCGGTCTTGGCGCTTCTCCACATTCACTACGCGCTGCAGGTGGAATCTCCTGCAGGGACGCAACAGGGTTATATATGTTCCCCACACCAGCGCCCGGTAGCCACTCCTCCCCAGTTCATCTCAGCGAGTCCCTCATCCAGGAATGTGATTAACCCTTTCACTCCCAGTCCACAGCTTTACTGCACCACCCCAGAACCCATGTCAGAGGTTTAGATTTTTGATTATCACCTGGCCTCAGGACTATTCACTTGGGATTAGATCTGGAATCCCAACAAAGATAAAATAGCGGATGAAGGAAGGGAAACAAAGATCATGCCAAAGATCATGCCAAAAATAACTGTTTAAAAGTGAATTTAAGTTATGTTGGTGCTAGTGAGAGGTGCTGTATGCACAGCCCTGGAGACTACAGGCTTCTTAGGCACAGCATGGGTGACAGTAGCCTCCTTATACCCTTTCAGTGTATCTGAACCCTCAACTGGCAGGGAGAAGTTAGCTCATTTCCTATGTCCATTCAATGCTTGGCAGTTCTGAGGAGACAGCCAACAGAGGGGCTAATGATGATACTGATTTACACATTCTGGGAACGTGCTTACTGGGAACTGGACTGAAACCTCCACTCATTTCCCACCAGCCACCACCCAGCTGTCAAAGACCTTTCAGCCACTACTGACCTGGGTTACTGACCTCTTAGTGAGCTACAGTGAAGGTGTTTTCTCCCATTCTCATTCCACTCACGTGTTTAGTGCCCCTTCCACCTTCACAGTTCCTTTCCTAGGGCTGTATTTTCCACCTTTGGAGTTTGCTCCCTAACTTCTACTGGTTCTTTACACTGTCCTATTGTTCCTATGCAGCGTGGTATGGAGACCATAGGAGAGGACCATGGGCTGCGAAAGACAGTTTGCCTTACCCTTTGTTTCTCTGGTTGAGTTTCTTCAGGAAGACGCGTGTGACCTCCAGGGCCTCCCTCTCTTTCAACAGCAGGTTCCCCGATGTGTTGCACTTCAGGTCGATCCAGTCTGTCCGCAGCGTGTGGAAGTCCAAGTTGCTTGCGCTGAAGGTCTGGTCCCAGTTCACTACCTGGTCAAATGGCATGTACTCAAATCCCTCCTTCTCCCACTCTGCTTCCCCTTCCACCTCTTCCTCCTCCTCTTCCACTGCCGGCTCAGCAGGCTCAGGTTGAGATTCCACCTGCCCCCTTTCCACATCTACCTCAATGCCGTCAGCTGCCTTCTGCTCGGCAATGTACGACTCCACCTGGTTTAGCCACTGTGCCTGGTAAAGGGTCTGCTTGCTGAGGCTGGCAGCACTCACAGCTCTGCTATTTATTTTGCCAGAGACTGGACTTTGGGTCCTTGCTTGCATGTTGCCTGCTGGCTGGTCCTTGGTGCTGGTTGCATTGAGGTCTATCTGAAGAGGCCCCACTTCCCTTGGAATCCTGTCAATGGAGTTCCTGGAATTGCTGGGTATATGTTCCCAGGGCTTGTGAGGTCTTGTGCTAGAAGGAGGGTCCTGGCCTCCCACTCCCCGTTTGGGTAGTGACTTCCTATGGATGCCCCTAACATGACGAGGAGGGTTTCTGGAACTGTCCTTGACCTTGATTTTTAGATGGGGCCTCCTCACTGGCAGGTTTCTTTCTAGACCAGTTTGATTGATGCTCTGGTTGGCTGAAGTCTTGTGAGCTGGCTTGATGAGGAGCCTTTTTTCCCCTTTCTTCTGCAGCACCTCTCCCACCTTACCATCTAAGAGTGAGAGGAGCTTCCGACGCCCCGGGAGGGAATAGTCATTGTAAATGTCATCATAGCCTGCTATCATGGTGGGGCGTGCCTCGACTCCCACCGGCTCTGCTCCCCACTTGCTGGGATTCCTTGGGGGATTGGTGCTTTCTGCATCCTGGTCTGTGTACTGAAACTCATCAGGATTCCCATCCTCAGAACCTGCAACGTCGATCCTAGTTACATCTCTCATACCCGCTCCACTGCCCCCACCGTCTTGACCCACACCCAGAAGAAGAAGGGAGTTAACCCATCTGCTCATCCCCCTTTATGCATCCACCACTGAGGGAGCTGCCTTTCTTGTTCTCATTCACTGTTGTAGTGTGGATCGTGAATATTCCCTCTTCCAATGCCCTGGGGGTGCTCTGGGGAGGGGAAGTGGCGCTAATTCTTGTACTAGTCTCCTTGGCATGTGTGGGCCAGTCTCACCAATGGCCATGGGTCTCTGGCATATGTAAACTTGCCCCTCCCACCCAGCTATGGCCCTCTTTCACATGTGGGCCAGGATGGCCAAATGTGCACATTCGGCACTTCTCTCATGCCAGCCTGCAGCTCAAGTGGAATCTTATGTATGAAATTTTGAGCAGGAAACGCAGTTCCTACTGAGGCCATTAGAGCCCACTGTGGTGCCTGACAGGTGCCCATCCAGCATGGAGCCTGCCCTGAGGAAGAGGCAGGGTGACAGCAGGGATCAAGGGGAACAGTGAATGAAGGGCACTGAGATTGTGGAGGGGATTGAATGTTGAAACTGGGTGGGTTCTAAGGTGGGGGAGGGGACTGAGGTTTAGGGAGCAGATGGGGGAGAGAATAGGGCAGGGTCTGAAAAGGGCATGGGGAGGCTGCCCCAGCCTGAGCTCTCCGTGGTCCTTTAACCAGCAATAAATCCACATTTTTTTTAAGATGAAGTTTAAGGCTTTATGCAAAATTATTAGTAAATAGGCAAGTCATATAATTAAATAATTTGCATGATGTGTCACGTGCAGCTTCACAAAACTTAGCAGGTCTGGTGGCCCTGCCCCCTCCTCCTGGCCACGGCTCTCTGGCATACGAGGGCCATGCTTTTCATTGCACGTGAAGTCAGCTGCATCTTCTATCCATTCCAGGGAAAGGGAGACAGAAAAAAAAATTTTTTTGACAGACGGGAGAATCCTCCTGCCTCTCACATTAGGGTCTCTACCTGGCTGCTTGGTTTTCTCCCCAGACTCCAGATTTCTCCTCTCTGGATGGTCGATTTTCATATACTTATAGAATCCAAACCTTCAGGAGTAAGGAGGCAATGTAAGCACAGCTGTATGTTACAGAGGAGTGTTTCTCTGCTGTATCACACCATGATAAATGCCATCTTACCATCCCTTAAATCCAAAATACGGCTGCAAAGACCAAGTCTCATCACTCTGACTTTCCCGACCCCATTCTTGGAATCCCCTGATCCCCTCTTTTCCTCTGCATCAAACACAAACAACTTGTCTTCATGCTTATACTCATCTCTAACAGTTTTGAGTCATCAACCCCTCCTTTATTGTCCATCATTTCAATGTCCCCTCAAACACCTTCCTTCCTTCTCTCATGCTGCCCCATATGAATGGGAAGAGCTCTCATTCATATGGAGCAGCAAGTGCTGGGTGGTTACCTCTCTGCACCTCAAAGATAAACCCTGTAGGGGGAAGAGAAGCCTTCATAGATTCCATTTGCAAGGTCCAAAGGGACCATTGTGATCATCTAGTACAGTGGTTCTCAACTTATTTACCATTGTGGGCCACATATGCAGCTGTCTGTGTTTTATGTGGATTGCATCCACACAATACATCTCTACCTCGATATAACACTGTCCCCGGGAGCCAAAAAATCTTACTGCGTTATAGGTGAAACTGCGTTATATCGAACTGGCTTTGATCCACTGGAGTGCGCAGCCCCGCCCCCCGGAGCACTGCTTTATTGCGTTATATCCGAATTCGTGTTATATCGGGTTGCGTTATATTGGGGTAGAGGTGTATATATGTTACCTGTATGGCCTTAAGGATATCTCATGGGCCACAGCTGTGTGCTGATTGGGCTGCAAGCGGCCTTGCGGGTTGAGAACCACTGAAGACTGACCTCCTGTTTAGCACAGGCCATAGAACTTCCCCAAAAGGATTCCTAGAGCTGATCTTTTAGAAATACATCGAATCTTGATTTAAAAATCGTGAGTGATGGAGAATCCACCATGACACTTGCTAAATTGTTCCAATGGTTAATTATTCTCACTGTATAACAATGTAAGCCTTATTTCCTAGCTTCAACTTCCAGCCATTGTGATTGTGTTATACCGTTCTCTGCTAGACTGAAGAGCCCATCATTAAATATTTATTCCCCATGTACACACTTAACATACTGTAATTAAGTCATCCCTTAGCTTAACAAAGAGAAGGTAAAATAGATTGAGCTCTTTGAGTCTATCAGTATGAAAGGCATGTTTTCTAATCCTTTAATCATTCTCATGTCTTTTCTCTTACAGAAAGTCTGTATGTCAATACTATTACCTTTATCAATCAAATTTGCAATCTCATCAAAATGAGGTATCAGTTAGTTTGACAGGATGTATTTTCCATAAACCCATGTTGATTTCCATTCATTACATTACCCTCTGGGGGGGCAGTTTTCTTTTAGGAGTTAAAAACATTTTCATTTTATAAAAGTACATTGGCTATCTGCAGGATTTAAGCTCCAAGCTCCCATGCTCAATTCCCATTAACTTCAGTGGAGACTCTGGGTGTTTAATAAGAGAATTCTACAAAATTGCACGTAAAGTTCTATCCCAGTCCAAACCCTCGTGCTTCTCTGCTCCCCCTCCAGTGGTTAAATCCTAGAGCAGGGGTCGGCAACCTTTCAGAAGCGATGTGCCGAATCTTCATTTATTCACTCTAATTTAAGGTTTTGTGTGCCAGTAATACATTTTAATGTTTTTAGGAGGTCTCTTTCTATAAGTCTATAATATATAACTAAACTATTGTTGTATGTAAAGTAAATAAGGTTTTTAAAATGTTTAAGAAGCTTCATTTAAAATTAAATTAAAATGCAGAGCCCTCTGGACTAGTGGCCAGGACCCGGGCAGTCTGAGTGCCACTGAAAATCAGCTCACGTGTGCCATAGGTTGCCTACCCCTGTCCTAGAGCCTCAGCTACATGCCAAGGCAGTTGCCTCACCAACCAGTCCTGGACTGTGATTCGGGAGGATTGTTTTACCTCTCCAAGTAATAGTGGCTCTCCTGGTAGAAACATTTGTTGTCTGTCTCCATGTGGCTCAAGCGGCTGTAATCATTTGGGTAAACAAAGGACAAATGAACCTGGGAAAGAGGGAAAAAAATTCATGCACAAAAAAATATTGTATAGATGGGCATGAGCATTAGTGTTCAAATCCAGATGTGAGCTGTCAGAGCATGCAGATCTGGGGTTGGCCCATTACAGAAATCCAATCTGTCCTAGGGATGTTTGGATCTAGAGTTTTGATTTGGGCCATGTATGAAGACAGGGGTGAGCTGCACAGTTCAGAAATTCATCCAGAGTTTTGCAGTGTTTGGCACTGTCTGGACTTTGGGTTTGAGCCTAGTTCTGTTTATTGTACAGCTTCAGAACTGATATTGGGGGATATGTTCTTCAAACCCCCCATTTGCATCTTGCTGTGTGTATCCAGCTGAGTAACTGCTCCCGTTGAATAAGGAAATAGGGAAGCTGACGTTGGATTGTTCTACAGACAACAGAAGCAACACCCAAACCTCAGCAGGTATCAACTCTTGGGCTGCTCCACACATTATGAAAAGAACACCCTCCCCGCAAGCAGGCATTGGTCCCAGCTACGTTCCATTTTTCTACAGGACGTACACTTTTTCCCACCACAGTGATGAGCAGGGCAAACATCTCTGTTTAAGGAATGAGACTTACAAACTGGAGTCCCTGATAGCGCTGCAGTGGGAATCCATTCACTAGGTAACTGGGCTTGTAAGGGCAGTCTGGTAGGGTCCTGCGCAGACGTGACTTACTAATCAAAGGTACTGAGAGGTAGAGACACACACACAAAAAAAGAACAGTTACATGGGCAATGCACCAAACCAAATCTACCCTAAACAGACACAACAGGACAGCTATCACCGTGGCCATTCCCTATTAACATGTACCAATTTGTCACCACAGTGATGTCAGCTGCGTTAAACACGTGATCCCATTGGGGTCATCCCACTACACTAACCTCTTACATTTATAATTTATCCTTCATATGCTACAGCTCTCTTGGGTGTCCTGAAATGACAGACCAGAGTGTGGAGCAGCTATTTCCTTATCCCAGTTTGGGGGAAACAGCTTATGAAAAACCACTTTACTCAGTTGCCCCAGTTCATGTGATGTGATAAGCTGCAACTGTCTGTCTGATGGTGCCCTACCTTTATAAATAGTGTCTCGAGGGTCGGGCTTCAGCATGTCAGCTGGGTGTACCATGTTGCCCAGATTGGCTATAGGTGGGCTTGCATGGGTGGCCAATGTCTGTGGGATATGACCAACCTCATCCATCTTGAAGAAAGTCTCATCTAGAAACCAGAGACAGAATGAGAGAGGGAGGAAGGAACAATCCATCATTTCATCCATGCTAGTATTGTTCCACTCTTTGTGGGCTCACTCTCCAAACTTTAGACCTTCTAAAATTTGGCATCTCATCCCCAGAAATGGTTAAATCATTATTTATATTATGGCAATGTCCAAAAGACCCCAGACAGGGTCAGGTCCTCATTGTGCCAAGGACTGTACAGACACTTCCCTGGAAAGCTCAACATCTAGAAGACACCAGAACAGATGAAGGGTGGGGATGGGGAGATCACACTCAAGCAATGAATGTAGTGACAATTGACACCACTCTGATAATTTCCTGATTTGTTATTTGAAAAGGGGGCAGTGGCAGGGTGAAGGGGAATGGGGGAATTAGTAAGAAGCAGGGAGCAAGGAAAGGAAGGGGTCTGTCACAACTCATCATCTGCCTAGTTATGGTCACCTGGCAGGTTCTGAAGACATCACAGCAGAGGTGGTTTTCAAAGAGGGATTTGAAGAAAGAAAAGGTAGTGGTTGTACGGATTATATCAGGGAGTCTCCCCTATGCATAAAGCGTGGCCTGGGAGAAAGCCCAGGCGTGTTTTAGAGTGAAGCTGACAGTGATGTAAAGGCTGGGAACACTGGCAGAATGAAGGTGGGGTTGATACTAGAGACACTAGGTAGGGCCAGGCTAAACTGTGAAGGGCCATAAATGTAAAGACAAAAAACTTGTATTTGATGTTATGGAAAAAGGAGAGCCAGTGGAGGGACTTAAAGGGAGAGGGTGACAGGGTCAGAGGAACAAGCCAGGAAGATCTCAGCAGCAGCACTTTGAATGGATTTGAGGGGGTCAAAGCTGTAGTTGCATCCTCAGATATCTTCGGTGGCTTCCCTTTCATTCAGTATCCAGCTCGAGAACTTCCCTCTAGCTTTAAAAAATCCTTCTCAGATCCACCCCCCTCATCTCCTCATTCCTGTCCATCTGCCAGCACATTCCCTTGGCTCTCATATTCCAGGCTCCATTCTGCTCCCCCGGGTTCCTGCACAACAGGCAGTAGATCTTTCTCCTGTATTACCAACACCATCTGGAACAGTTTCTCTGTTCCTTGCAGACTCCCTCACGCTCTTCAGATCCCATCTCTTCCCCCTTGTAATGGACTCCAAATCTCTCTACACAACATTGAGATCCCACTCCATGAACCTCCCAATTTCCCCATGCTTAATAATGTGCCCCAAAACTTGTCCAGAGCACATCTTCTGACCCAGACCCTGTTAAACCTCCAGCTGCTCCGTGTAACATGTTGCATACACTGCACATTATTTCCATGTGCCTGGATAGGCTGCAATCAGCTGTGAAGCATCTGTGATGCTTTGGCATGAACAATGAGTTACATAGACAAATCTGTGAGGCATCAGGCCTGTGGAGGAGACACTTACTAGCAAAAAGGGAGAGGAACTGGGAATCTATGACTGTGAACTTAGTTTCTGGGTCACTCAGTCTCCACTGGAATAGAAAAAGAGATTAGTATGAAGTGTTTATTGAATTATTTCATCCAGCAGGAAAGGAAGAGAGCACATCTGTCCATAACCATATGGGACCTCTGAGAAGCCGCCTTCCCCAAATCAGTACAGAACATCTACCAGGGAAGGGAAGGGAATGGGAGCAAGTCTAAAATTCCCCAGGACTCAGTCTAATGGCAGGAAAGGGAAAGGATGGAGAGTGGGGGAAAGACGGAAGAGGTCAGGGACTAAGTGGGGCTGTCCCAGGCAGAATGAGGTAAGGGGCCAGGATGGAAATAGGGCTGTCCCTCACTGAACAATGTAAAGGCTCAGGATGGGACGTCCCAGGCAAAGCAGGGAATTGGGAGGGGAGCGAAGTTGTCACCTAATCTCACTCTCAAACTCCATCAGTGCACATGTGGAACCTGGCTGCACAGGCGCACTTACTGCCACTTCCACATGGTCCGTTCCTCTGTCATCCTGTTTGTGAAGCACTTCAAAGTAGTACCTGCCTGAAGCGGACAATCTGTGAAAGAGAGAAACTCAGGTCTACCATTGGAAACATTCAGTGGCATTTGCTTGCTTCATTGCTCTCACACAGGGACCATGGAGCAACCATACCACACACACCTTGGCTTGCAACCTACCCTGCTCTCAAACTAAGCAAGGTTGGGCCTGGTCAGTTGTGGGATGTGAGACCTCCAGAGGAAGCCCAGATGCTGCAGGCAGGGCGTGCTAATGATTCTGCATGTGGCACTCTTCCCTGGAAGGCCATACTCAACCAGTGCTCCCAGCCAGTCCTCTCTATGCCCTCAAAGGCTGCAAGGTTAGCCTCTACTTCCAGCTAATGATTCTGAATACTGGAATTTTAGTCCCCCTGTTGGGTTTCTTGGCCTTTAGGAAACCTGGCCAGTTGCTAGGTGGAACACTCTGGGCAATGTTGAATACAATCTCTCTTTTTTTTTTTTCCTAGAGGAGATTGTTGGATTCTTTTATTTTACTTTGTGTTTGTTTCTTCTTCTCTCCTCAACATCACAGTTCCCCACGGAATTCTGGTAGGCAACCACCAGGGGGAACACTATCACCATTTTAATGTACTCTGGATGCATCTGATAGGGATTCAAGCAGTTTTATAATCTAGCAGTTTCCCCACTTTTAGGTCTCTTTCCCAATTTTGCCACCCTAAAACATTAAAAAATCATGACATTAAAAATATATACTCTTTTTATTTCCCTTCTGGTTTCTGAGCCCTTAGGATACATGGATTCACTCAAATCACATTTTCAAGCTTTTCTCCACAGTCATCAAGGCTAGAAACTTACTTTTTATTTAAGGAAAGTTAGGAGTCTCATGTGGTCACTTAGCTCCAGAAGCTGAGGTTATCAGTAAAATATCAAATACCACAGAACTTGCAATAACATTGCAAGAACTGACAACACTGTTTTCTCGCATGGTGGATTCTATGCAATTTGTCATCTGCCGGTGTCATGGATGCCCACAGCGAAGAGATCTTGGGGCACATCAGGGTTTACCAGACCTGGAATTATTGGCCTTGGCCTTTTGGTAGGCCATCATAAGCCCCTTGGTCTCTCAGCACTGTGGCCCAGTGTGGTGGATACCCATCTCAGCCAGTGTAGAGCTTTGTATTTCAATTCTTGCTTCCAAAGCAGGGAGTCTTGCATCAAAATTCCACGAATGCCTCAGAGATAGCCTCTGGCCAGCTAGTGGCACACTCAGGGCATGTCTACACTTACCTCCAGAGCGATCGATCCAGTGGGGGTCGATTTATCGCGTCTAGTGAAAACGCGATAAATCGACTGCCAAGTGCTCTCCCGTTGACTCTGGTACGCCACCGGAGCGAGAAGCATAGGTGGAGTCTTTGGGGGAGCGTTAGCAGTCAACCTACCATGGTGAAGACACCGTGGTAAGTAGCTCTAAGTACGTCGACGTCAGCTATGCTATTTTCATACCTGAAGTTGCGTAACTTAGACCGACTTAGCTCCCGCCCCAGTGTAGACAATGCACTCAGTGGGCATTGTAGAAGCTCTATACCAGAGATGATTGAAGGCCTCAGACAATGCACTCAGTGGGCATTGTAGAAGCTCTATACCAGAGATGATTGAAGTTGCTTGCGTTGGAAGTCACACGTGACTAGGAACCAGGACACTGAGCAGTCTTATATACAATGGTCAATGACTTCTAGCCAGAGAACAGAGAATAAATAGATGGCAAGATAGGCCACTGAATGTGGAACCTGGGGGATTGTCGAAAGGCCTGGGAGGATTAGCAGCCATCGGCTACTGTGTCATGGCACTAACCTGAATTCACACTAGAGAAAGGGAGGGAAGGAGGCTCATTCAAAGTCTGCCTTATACCCCAACCATGTCACCTACCCTGAGTAATGTCACCAGCAACACATGACTGGGGGGTTGTGTCTGGATAGGAAACAAGTTAAAGGGAGCAGTCAAGCAATAACTTCAATTCAATTGCTAGTGAAGACAAGCCCTTACAGATAAGAATGAATCAAATCACTGGATCCCAGCCCTATGGTAGTAGGGAATTAAAGAAAGAAAAAAGGCTCATTTTGAAAATAAAATTTTCAGTTTTGAACCCCCCCCCCATGTGATTAAGCTGACCAATCAGAACAGGGGGCGGGGGGGGGGGGGAATGACAAACAGAAAACAGTAAATGAAAACCAAAACCGGTAAATGAAAAACTGAAAATGGTAAATGAAAATCTTTGTAATTAGAGACACCAATAAAGCCAAACCGCAGGAAGTGGGTAAGTTTGGGACTAAATCCAACATGTGTAGATAGTGCTCTGAGCACTGGGGGAATTGCAGCAACCCTTCCCGATCACTTACCTCACAGGTTTTGATTGCTGGCTCCGGAATTTCCCAAATTCCCCTGGTGCAGTCCACTCCTTGCCAGTCTGAGAAAGACAGAAAATTCCCAGGTTACAATGCACTTCTTCACCCAGGTTCCCTGGTTACTGTCCAGGTGTGGGGATTGCGCCCATCCTCCTGGGAAATCTGACCATGAGCTCCAGTAGCTGGAAACAGAGCCAGGTCTGTTGATTACAGCCCAGGACTCCAGCAGCTCAGGAATAAGCCAAGCTGCCCCAGATATGCCATGTGGTGTAAGTCCTCCATTTGCGGGGGCCTTTCACAGTTTGATCAGGAGGATAGCTTGGCTATTCCAGCCACCCTTTCTTCCTCCTGAAATACAATGTAAACCGTCCCTGCCCAGACATATTAGAACCTTGACTAAAACAGCCATGCAGCATGCACTGTACCTTGCCTACACTGGCCAGCAGCTGGAGACCAGAGGTCTTTTCATCTGGACTCAACCAGAACTCAGCATTGTCATCTGCAGCAATAGCAAACTCAAAGTCCCCTGCCAAGAGATTTCTGGGATTAAGTGGTGCTCTCCATTAACAGGATCTATACACAGACAGAAAAAGAGCTTCCACTCCTAGAGAGGGGTAGCCTGATCCCCTCTGACACAGCACTTTCCCTGTGCCCAGCTACCCCTTCCCCTCTCTCTTTCAGAATTGTAAAACACTGCCAATGCTTTTAAATCTCATCTTCCCGTTGCAACAAAATGCAGCTTGTCTTCTTGCGCTCTAGTTAGTGCAACTGGTTAATTCCCCGTGCTGTGCAGTTTGGCTGAAATCTAATGGAGAGGGAAGCTGAGAAGTCCACACAGATTCTCCTCAGCTCCTCCTTTGCTTACTGAGTGTGTCTGGGAATGTGCCCAAGGAAGCATAGAGGCAGGCACAGATGTGTGGGCTTAGGTGTGCATGCGGCTTTGGAGTGCTGACAAGGATGTATGGGTGGAGGAGTTCATAGGGGCTCAAGGGTGGTGTGTGCAGGTGCACATGGGTGGGGGTGGGTGCTTGCAAGGAGGCTGTGCATAGACAGAAGCATGTGGATGGGTGGATAGGGATGGGGTGAGTGGAAGAGGCATGGGTTGTGTGGATGCAGATAGAGACAGCGTGTGTGTGTGTGTGTATGTGTGTGTGTATAAGTGTAAATGTGTCTGCACATGCAGGAGAATGTGGGCATGCATACATGTGTGTGCAAATGCTGGTAGGTTGTGTGCACATGCATGTGTGGACAGCTATGTGCTCATGGAGAGCGTGCCTGAGCATGCGTTTGTGTATGTGAATAGATGTTGTGTATGCAGGAGTATCTGGTTTGCTTGCTCAGAAATTACATATCTTTTTTCTTCTGTGTTCTCCCAGCCCACCCCCCAGTGAAGAGCATGCACAGATTATCCATGCCAACCAGACTCTGTTGGAGTCAGAGCCGGACAGTATCCCTGACTCCTGGCCGGAGAGCCATCAAGCTAGGATTGCCTGCATCAGAGCGTTTCTGTTTGGTCTCAAGCAGGGGAAGGGAGGGCTGGGGCAGCATGACAACCCTGATCTGCCATGGCACCTCCTCACCATCAGTGAAAGGATGCAGATAACCGAAGAGACGGAGCCCATAGTTTGTCCATTTTGGTGACACTGCCAGTTTCTTCAATGTGGTTCGTGTCTAAAGGTGGAAGAAAGAAAGAACAGAAGTAATGAAATGGGATGGGATTGGGAGGTATCAGTATTGGAGGGGAGAGGACTGACAAAAGGAGAGAAGGTGAGGAGGGGCCGATGAAGGGAAGAGGATGGAGGGAGGGACTGGTGGAACTGGAGTGGATGGGAACAGCAGGAGAGGGTGCAGTATGGGCAAGGGAGGAGCAAAAGGGAATGAAGGGCCCGGGAGCGATGTCAGGAAGATGGGAAGGGGAGGAAGAGTGAAAGGTAGGCTGCGAAAGGGAGAGGAAAGGGAAGGAGGAGGGGCAGTGAGGGTACAGTTAAGGGGAAGAAGAGGAAAGGAGTGGCAGTCTGGAGTAAAGATGCTGAGTTGTGCAGGGAAGGAGATAGGGAATCGGCGTACACTCACATGGGGGTACAGTGGGAAGTGGAGGTTTCTTCTGAACTGATCGATGGAGCTGCCACACCAGTCCTCAAACACATGGAGATTGACTTGACCCTGGAACTGCAGGAACATAGAAGCACAAGGAGAGATTCCCATTAATGGCTGCATCCCTCCTGGCTCCCCATAACTCTGCAGCAGAGCATGTCATTTGAGGACCCTGTACCTATCATGGGAGAGGGTGGGTGACACTTGACATTACTCTGGGAGTCTGTCTTACGGCAGCTGGCCACTTAAAGGGTGATGGGTTCAGCTCCTCCCCTGTGACCAACCAGCTGTCTCCCAGCTGAGTCTGTGGGGCCAGACGACAGGGGATAGTCTGAAGAGCACTTGGTCCTTCTGGAGGCCAGCAATTGCTCAAGTGAATAGGTGACCCGGGAACAGCTGTCCATGTTGGACTGAGGAACCGCTTCAGATATTTTGCCCAAGTTTTTATTTAACCAATACATTGCATCCTGAGGCAAGGGCCTGAATCAGAGTCCAGTGTGGCATCAATCTTTCCTGGGCTGGTGTGAGAGCGCATCAGCTTACACTCGTTGAAGAAAGAAGGCATGTGGATTGGCCCCTAGAGTTGAGACAAAATTGAGGCAGTTACAGAAAAGACGGGCAAAAAAAAAAAAGATATAGTTGGTGAGGTTTCTCTGGTGGACCCTCCTTCCTTCACCTTTCTTTGAAAGCAGCAGGAGGCAAAAATACTAGCAACAGGAGTGACTTCTGAAACAACTAGAGAAATAGGTTCCTGGAAGTCTTGCTGGTCCTGGCGAAGGTAGCACAGGCAGGCCGGGCTGTGGGTTAGTGATGTTGGGGTCAGAAGATAAATGGGAATGGGAAGCCAGAGCTGCCAGCTGGGAGGAGTCAACTTGGGTGGCCAGAGTGGTACCATTTCTGAAGGGAGAGACTAGGCAGTGTGCCGAACCTTGAGCAATGAGCAGTCTGGCTCTTATCCTTAGGTAAAAGCTGCCATTTTAGACAAATTGGGACCGACTCCATAGGCATATCGTCACCAGTTCCACGTTGAACTGTTTCCACTGGGACCACACCTGAATGTAGCGGCACAACAGTTGCAGGACCTCCCTACCTGTTGGTTGTGTCCAGAGATGAGTTCCATTGACAGAATCAGGAACCTGGCGTGCTTGCAACAATTTTGGCAGGTCCTGTGCGACCGGGCTTCTGAGTCAGGAGCTGACTCAACAGCCTGTCACGCAAATCCCCACCAGTATAGGTTAACTGGGATCTAAGTGGAAGACCAATTAACAAGTACGGCCACAGCTAAAGGGCTAATGAAAGGGAGAAGCAATCCCTGCAGCTGGGAGCTGATCAATAGAGAGGAAAGAAGCCCTGGGAAGGGGTGGTGCAGAGCCAGAAGGAAGGCAGAGCTGGTTGCTGCTAGTGCTGCTCCCTGTTCCCCTAGACGAGAGGAGATGATTGGGACTTGTATATATGTAAATAGTACTACAGGCAGTGGCCTGACAGAACACTATAATAAACAGTGTGGTGATGAAGGTGGCCTGAGCATGGTTTGTATCTAAGGCAAGAGAGATTCCCAGGGGACCACCCTGTAACATCCTGCCTGTGGGAAACTCAAAGCTGGGCAAGGTGTTTCTGACCATCATTCATGGGTGAGGCAGTGGACAGAGGGTGGAGATGAAGGGAGCTGAGCAGCATGACAGACCAGGAGTGTCCCACTTGGGAAGGCAAGAAGAGGTGATGCCTTGACCTGGGGAGACCTCTGAAGGGGAGAATGTCCTAGTTAACTCTAGCCATAGAGTTCTGGATGAGCAACCGGCCTCCAATCATTCGCAAAACCTGGGATAGCAGGGAAACCAGTAGTATATTTTTCATGAGGGAAAGCAGGGCACATCAAAAGAGTGCTCACTAATGGGGTGCTATTTCACCCAAGTGGGTAGGCTGGGATCCCCTACCAACAGCTTGTCCCCTAGGCTGTAAGCAAGGTGTATCGAGTCACAATAGTGGAAGGGTCACCCCAAGATCTACTTTGGATGTGTGAAGATATGACATGTAGTGAAGGCATTGCCTTTTGAGGACTGGGACCTCAGAAGTGTGTGATGGCCCTGAGAAAAACAGGGTCTGTGAACCAAGAGAAACAGTCCTCAGGCCTGAGAGTAAAAAGGGGAGAACCGCGCAGGTTTTTAACTGAACCATGTCAACCCCAGGCACTTGAAGTGAAGCAGGAGGAGACAGGGATCCTATCCCAGACTGGGGATGTAGAGGACTGCATCTATAGGCCAGCACAAAGTTGGAGGTGGTGTGTGGGGCAGACATGACAGTGATGGCAGCAGTCCGGGCAGCTACTGAGCAAACCAATCTAGGAGTAGATGAGAAATCAGGGGAAAAGGGTTTCTGTGGCTGATAAGAATAGGGCTGAAGTCTTTGCACAACTTAGCAGCCAACCGACTCAGATGGCAGAGTGCTTGCAGGAGCTGGAAGAAACATGCTCCTCCAGGGATAAGGTTTGGATGCAAGGCATAAATAGAGCAGGAGCTGGTTTGCCTTGGAGTAGAAGAAGAGAACAGTGAGCAGCACCAATACTTGCTTCAGGAGGAGGAGCTGATGAAGCTGGGCACTGAAATCCTCCTGCAGAGCCAGAGCCTGGCAGAAAAGGATGAGACATTAGAGACCCTGGAAGCTGAGTTGGCTGCTTTAAAAGGTAGAGACTGAACTCTGGGTGAGAGTATCGAGAGTAGAACTTATCCTGGGACCCGGCAAGGCTCCTGGGTCAAGATATGTCACAGGGTGACTGGCCCTTCTAAGGGGAGACTAACCAGCTGCCTCCCAGCTGAGACTTGGGGCCAGGGGATAGCCTGAAGAGCACCTGGTCCTTATGAAGGCCAGCAAAAGCTCAGCTGAGTAGGTGAATTGGAGGGAGCTGGTAGGCTGGTCCTTGGGTCAGGCAAGGGGGCTGGGAGAAGTGTGGGAAAAGCCCCTGGGAGCTGTAGCCCATATTGGGCGGAGGCACTACTTTATTTTGATGTTTTGCCCAAGTTTCTGTTTAACCAATAAAATTGTACCCTGTGGCAATGGCCTGAAACGGACTGGCTTGGCATCAATCGTTCCTGAGCTGGTGAGAAAGCCCACCAGCTTACAGTCAGTGCTCCCACTACCACTCCTTGTGAACTGTGCACTGTGGTCCTGCACATAAAAATAATCTCTACGCACAAGAATACACACACTTTATTCACATCCGCTGCTCCTCCTACCTGGTTTCTCATCAGCGCTCCATCCTCTCTAGCTGAGCAAGAAATGCTCCTGTGATGAGCACTCCACTTAGGGTTACCAGACAGCAAATGTGAAAAAATCGGGATGGGGGTGGAGGGTAATAGGAGTCTATATAAGAAAAAGACCCAAAAATCAGGACTGTCCCTATAAAATTGGGACATCTGTCCCTATAAAATTGGGACCCTAGCTTCACTAGCTCTGCCTGGGTTCAGGGTTTGCTTTAGAACCAGTTGTACTTCAGCCATGAGCCCATTGTCTCCTCCTTTCCTCCTCTGCTGCCTTCCCACAATGAACTCAGTACTGCCGATCAGAGGCAAGGCTACAGAAAGAAGTTTAATTCTCTAAGATGATGCTAACTGAGCTGTTCAGAATTACAGACAGGAACAATAAAGAGGGTCCAGGGCAATGAGTTTCCTCTGGTGAAGGATTCAAAATCCTTGGAAGGATCTCACTGTTGGGTACTTGGGAATAAGCAGAGCACTAGAATAGAAAGAATCTACTATAAGGTAGCAAAGATGGAATAGATCTCTGGCTGAGGCGATCAGACAATGATACCACGCAGTTATACACAGATTTGGGCCCAACGAAGCTCTTTCTCAAGGCAGGTAAGTATTGTTATCCCATTTACAGACAAGGAAGCTGAGGCCCAGAGAGTTTAAGTGACTTGCCCATGGTCCCACAGCAAGTCACTGGCAGAGTCTGGGATAGAACTCCGGTCTTCTGACAACGGGTGCCACTTTAATTACTAAGTAATGTTATCTTCTCCTTTACTCGCTGGGGAGGGAATCACACACATATCTCTGCACTGTGTGCAGCAAGCACACTGCAGTATAAAATGCCTCTTGCAGAAGAGCACCCAGAGGCTGTGGAGAGACTGGGCTGTTCCTTTACTGCTCCACAGACCCGTACTTCATGGGTAATAACGCAGCTCTGTAGGCTCTTCTCTGGATCCAAGACCTCAAAGGGGCCATAACTGTGGCAGCTGAGACACCAGAGCAGGACTTAAGTATGGAGAGCTCACAAGACAGTGACTAGACTTGTTCAGGTTATTGTAGATGAGACACAAAGCAGGCCAGTCATGGTACAATTCACTTCTGAAGGAAGTCAGATACTGGATTTAAAGAGGCTGAAGGACCAATAGCCCCATTTTAACTACCTTATAAGTTAAGTAAAGGGAACTCAGATTTCATGCTCCAGGACATAACTGATCACTGCTGGAATTGCCTCACCCCCACCTACACCACTGAACAATTAAGTGCATCTTTCAGGGTGAGGTTGACCTTTACCTTCCTTCAAAGCATCAGACATCAGCCACTTCCAGAGAGACACCATAGCTGAACCAACAGTCTGTTCCATTGCAGCACTGTCATTATTAGGACTGTAGCAATGCCTAGAGACACCAGTCAAGGATCAGAACCCCTGTACACACAGTAAGACAGTCTCTGCCCTAAATCTAGGTTATTTTAAGAAGCAACAGGTGGAGGAGAAGGACAGATGGGGGTGGAGGAGAAGAGGTCACAATAAAGTGAGTGAGTTAATCAGGATATCTGATTAGACAGAGCAGTTGTTTGATCAGGACTGCAGGAGGGAGCATGAGACACTAAGACCAGTGGCCTGATATGGCACAGCAAATACTATAGGACATATTCTTAGTAACACTGGGACCCCTTCATACCACTTTGGCAGTGTAAAGGGCCCTTCATATAAATGAGAATCTGGCCCTAAGTCACTATGATCAAAGGCAGCAGAGCAGGGCTTTACAAGGTGACCTGAGGGCAGCCTCTGGTAGGCCCAGCTGTCAGGAGCTGATGGGCTGGCCTCCCTTTGCTGGGCTCCTGGCCACGAGAAAACATGATGGTAAATAACAGTAATTCCTAGCACAGCAGTGCACAGGTTCAGAGTGGCATTTCCAAAGCAGCCGAGTTCAGTGGTACCAGAACTGGAGCAATCCGGTTTTACCTATGGGGAACAACAGGAGCTGCACAGACCATGTTCCTCCTAGATGGGGAGCAGAGGAACGTTATCAAATAGACAAGTGCCGGCTGCTGAAGGCGCTGCTGCAGGAGGGAAATCTGGAATTGGGCTTTAATTTTAGGTCCCTAAGAGTCATCAGCACAGCAGCTGCAGACGGACACCCTATAGCCCTTGTTTTCTCTCTGCCTCTCCAGCTCAGGTCACCACTCCCTCTAGGAAGTGGGTGAGAAATTACTTTGGCTGCCATTGGGGACAGTAGAATAAAGGAATCATCGCTGGCGCTTGTCACTGCATATCACAATGGCAGGCAAGTATCACAGTCATTCCCATTTTACATATGGGGACACTGAGGCAGAGAGAGGCCAACAGGCATATTTTAAGACGTGGCTTCTGATTTTGGGTTCTGAGTTGAGGCATCTCAGGCCTGGTTGTCAGCGATGCTGAGCAGCCTCCATTTCCAGTGACTCCAGTGAGGCTGTGGGTAACTCAGTGCTTCGGAGAATCAGGCCGTAGGTGTAACTTGTTGAGAACCCAAAAAAGTGGAAGCTCTCACCATCAGTGGCAACTTTGGAAAATTTTGGCCTAAGTGATTTCCTAAAGGCCACACAGCAAGTCATTGACAGAGCTAGGCGTAGGACCCAGGAGTCCTGACTTCCAGTCCCGTTCCCCAGCCACTGGACCATGCCCCTGCCCAGATGTACTACCAGCCTGTTCTCACCTTTAGAAAATCCCCATACTGCTGAGGATTATTGCCCACATACCCCTGAGTCTCCTACCCAGTAGAGGACCCCCTCTTGATGTGAAGGGTGGAAACACTCCCTGAAGCTGCATCTTCTCTGGGCCACAATGAGGAGAGGTTGTCATACCAAGATCTTCTGTGATTCCCAGTTAAGAGAGGCTCCATTTGTCTCACAGGATCTCTCCCCACCACCTTCCTGTCTCGCTGCCTCTACCCTTCCTCCTTTTTACCACATCCTATGGAGGTGCTTACTCTAAACATCCCCCCGCCCACCCCTGAATCAAAATGGCTGTAGGGGGTATGGACGGATCATTTTCACAGTGCACAGGAGGGCGGGCGCAGCAGTTGCCTGCAATAGTACTAGCAGAATTGGCACCAGAGGTAAAAGGGAATTGTTCAGTGAGGATGGTTTATCGCAGGCCAGTATCACCCTAAACTAGATGTCAGGCTGAAAGCAAGGGGCTCTAACTATGGAGGAGAGAGGATCCAGGCAATATATGATCACTATAAAGTAGCATTTGCAGAGAAGGTGGGGAGCAGACACTCCCAGTTTCACGTGTTGAATTAGCGCTGGCATGTTTGAATCCCTGGTTTTATATTAATAGGCTTAAGTATTTCCACTTATTCCAGCAAGGCATTTCAGGTTATCAGCACCCAGCCCCACCTGAAAAAACTACCTCAAGGAAGAGGCGGGTTCAGACACAGCAACAATTCCTCCTCACTGCCTGTCTTCCTCTGTTCTGAAAGCACCACTGTGACGTTATGAATATAATATAATATTTCATTGGAAGGTGACAGGGCCAGAAAGAGTTCATTAACTCAGACTGACCTGACTCATGGGTGAACCTTAAGGACTGGTAAGGAAGATATGTAAATGAATAGAGCTTTGAAATGCAAGGCTGCATTGTTAGAGATCTCAAGGGTAGATGTTTGCTCAGGTCTTGTGATGTAAGCAAACACGTCTTGTCTATTGCTATAACTTTAATTTGAAGATCAAAAAGGAATATTAACATTTATGATGATACTTGAGTGAAATAGTATTATTGTCTATATGTCTCTTCGAAGGTTGTGGTAACCTGTATCTGAACTGTTTAATGGATAAATTACCCTATGCTAATTGCCAGGATGTTTGGAAGGAGCATTAAGCCTATTGTTTTCTCAGGCCGAAAGGCTGCTGGAAATGTAGAAGAACCCTGGGACACGATCCTGCTGCATCTCAGATCTGCTTTGACTTTCAAGAGGGGGAAACCTTAAGCCACAAGGATTGAGATCCCCAGTCACTGACTGGAGTCACTCTGAATATGGACGTTGGACTATAACCTATGGACTATTTCTAAAAGGACTTTTGGCAACTACAAGCTCACCTCTGCTATGTATCTGAACCTCAAGAATTTAATTCAAGTCTGTATGTATATTGATCTTTTAATCAACATACTCTCTCTTTTCTTTTTTAATAAATTTTAGTTTAGTTAATAAGAATTGGCTATAAGCATGTATTTTGGGTAAGATCTAAGTTATAATTGAATCTGGGTATGTGGCTGATCCTTTGGGATTGGAAGAACCTTTTCTTTTATATAAGGAGATAAGATTTTCAGTAATCATCATCATATCTGACAGGTGTGTCTGGACGGAGGCCTGAGGCTGGGTACTTTAGGGGAACTGCGTTGTTTGGACTTCTGAGTAACCAGTGAGGTACTATAGAAGCTGTTTTGTGCTGGCTTGGTAAATCTAAGTATTGGAATAACCACCAGCATTTGGGGTTTGTCTGCCCTGTTTTGTTTGCAGTTCACCCTAATTGAGTGACTTCAGCTGGCTCCCACGGGCAGCACCGTCACAACCACACTAGGGGCTCACCACAAAATAACACTTCCGTCTAGAGTGACAATGCCTGGAGAAGAAAGGCTAAAAGGGAGCAGAGATGAGAGACCCACATAAAGCACTGCTATACACACACACACACACACACACACACACACACACACACACACACACAAGCAATGTGAAGGGACACAGAGGCAGGGTTACAACCCTGGAGAGGTGACTCCCTAGATTGTAACTGGAGCAGGAGGGAAGGAAAGGCCTTGCCTAATTTAATCTTTGATGGCTTGGTGTTTCAGGGGCAAATCAGCTGCTTACAATCCAAAGAATGCACAGCCCTGGGGAAGATAAACTGGACAAAAAGAGGGTCTGAGCCAGGGAAGAATGGAGACATTGTGCTGCCGATTAGAAATTCTGTAAGACGAGTTTATAAGACTCTTCTGTCTCCTCACAGCAGCCCTGGCCCCTCCCCTCGCCTCCATGAGCTCCCTTGACTGGGTGACATTCAGGAGCAAGCAGCTGGAAGTTGCTGCAGTGTCTTCTGAAATGCAAGAGGGGGGGAAATCCCTCCCCCTCTGCACTGCACTGCTGCAAAGTCACTCAAACCCCTTTAATTATTCAAGTTTGTCAGCAATATACATCACCTGTTCAAACAAAGCCTGGCTTCATGACCTGTAGGAACTGTCCCTTCCTCCCCCGCAGTACAGGAATCAGGCTGCAATTATGTTCTTATAGATGTCGTAGAGGGGACACAATAGGATCATAGATCCCATGTAATTAATTTGTGCAGAGTTAAGCCTCTAAAACTGTCAACAGGTGATTAAAAGGAAAGCAAGCAGCTCTCTAGTCCTATCTGTTCCCTCAGTGGCTGTGTTATACCAGGCACAGTGTAAACAGTAACACTGGACTGACTCAGATGACTTCAGTGACACATTTACACAGGTGTAACGAGTAGCTAGATTTGACCCTTTGGGTACAGGGACTGTGCCATGACCAACACGGGGGCAGAAAATATAGACAAGGACTGGGAATTGGTGAGAGAGGCAGGAGCGTCACGGGGAGGGGAGCAGAGCAGAGCAGAGCAGGAGGAACCTTATGGGTGTGGGGGAGGAAAATTGAACTGCCCACCCTCCAATTTGATTATTGTATCCACCAGTTTTCTCTTGTCAGATACCTAGAGACTGAAAGCCCTTTGGGACAGGGACTGTCTTTGTTAGGTGCATGTACAGTGCCTACACCCTCTAGGAACTACTACAATAATATTAATATTAAGAACAATAATCCTGTCCCTCCCTAACCAAACCTTGCTCTTCCGCTACAGCTCTATCAGAGAAGCCTTGCTAGACAGCAGAGCATGGTTTTTACAGAGATCCGTACAGAGAATGACACAGGATGTCCTGGTTCCAGGCCCTCACCAGCCATTGGTGAGATGCTGCCCTTAATCCAGGCTGAGGCTCTCTCCCTTTGCTTTGCATGGTGCAGCATCACTTGGGGCTCTCTACTTGTTTCCTATTTGGCAGCGCTGCAAGAGGAGAAGATTTATGCCCTTGCTCTGTGCTTTGCCAGGCACAGCACTGCACAGGGGCGTGAAACTGTCTCATGTCTGGCATGGTGAGGATTGGCACTTGCCCTGCTTGTGGTGTCCTGCCTCTCCAGAGTACAAAGCCCATGCCAGAGTCACACTTTTGTTACTGCAAACATGCCGAGCAATGGGTCTTCCTAAGACAAATCACATGGGCACCAAAGCTGTCACCAGAGACAAGCATGCTTCACATTGTTCTAAGCGATCGCTGGGAATTAGAGTCAACGAGCAAAGACCTATGCAGGCCAGGGAGGCACAAATGCCCGTCACTGACACTGTGGGAGAGGAGAGAAGTTAGACATACCATACACATAGCAGCAATACCAACTGTGACATCCTGATGCCCTTCTGACAGTAGCTGCTCATCAGAAACACAGCCCTGAGGCAGGGCAAAGTGCCAGCACACAGCCTGCCACTGGGACAACACCATGCAGGGGAAGGACTACATCAGACTCAAGCTGTTACCATAGCAGTTGCCACAGCAGAACACGGTAATGATCCATCTTCTAGACTGGTTTTCTGTACCAGACAGTGGCCACTACTGGATGCTTCAAGGAAAGCTTTAACTGCCTCATCATGCCCCAAGCTGTCCAATGCTATAGCCAGTGGGGAAATTCCTTCTTGCCTCCAGCTGGTGATCAGCTTATGTCTTGAAGCATCAGGACTGTAGTTTGTTTCCTAGCTAGAGCAATTGCAGAGGCCATTCTAATCTGTGTGTGTGTGTCCAGTCAGCTTTTGGAACTTACTAAGTTAGCAAAACACCCAGTGGTTGGTGCTTCTCTCATTATCAACATGCTGCATTGCTCCATTATCTGAAGAGAAGTAGTACGATAAGGGGACAGTGGAGGGAAGAGTAAATGAGGCATAAAGAAAACAAAGGAAATATTTACTCAGGTTCTCAAGGGTCACCTGAGAAGGTCTCTGCTCACCAGAAGTGTCAGTGAAGTGACGAGACCTCTATGCACAAGATACAGGGATTGGATAACAGGCAAATACCAGAACAATAGCACAGTGTGAGGCACTTACATGCCACAGTCATGTATTTGCCTGTTGAATTCTTTGTACTATTTCTCAGCTCTGAATAAACATCACCTTTATGGGGGAAGCAATTTGGCTACTTTCCAGAGGCTGAAGGTGGATTCCTGGTGCATTGGTGGCTGGGTCAGAAGCCAAATCTCCAGGAATCTGGGGATTCCTGTCTTTCCAGATTTTTTCTTTGGTCTGCAGAACCAAAGCTTTCATTAAACAGGGATGGGGGTGGGAGACACTGGACTCCCAGAGAAGCAGAGGCCTCTAGTTACAATCCTGTAATAGGAAATGGTTCCAGAAAACACCAACCTCCGGGATCCAAGGGACGGAGATTTCCCCGGCTGGATAAACAGACCTATTCCTTGCACCTCTTTGCTGCTCTTGGTTCTAAGAGACATGGAGATAAAAGAAAAATAAATAATCTTATAAGTGACTGATCACATACACACAAGGTTGAAAAGCTTTCACAAGTCCATGTGAGCATGGGTACTGGAACTGGGGGGCCAGGGGGTGCTGACACATGCTCTGGCTTGAGTGGTTTCTATCATGTACAGGGTTTACAGTTTGGTTCAATGGCTCTCAGCAGCCCCACTATACAAATTGTTCCAGGACCCCTGCATGTGAGCAGACAGCAAGTACTCAGCAGTTTCTAAAAGCCCACAAGTAGTACTGGGTGGGAAAACCCAGCCCAGGAAATTTTTTGAGACTCTGATAATTTTTCCAATCCTGAATCAGGATGAAAAGTCGAAATTGCAAATGTGCACAAACCAACAACCATGGGGAGGGGAAGGGTATATTGGTGTGGGTCAGTTGAACTTTTCATTTTGATTTTGACCTTTTAAACTTTGTTTCAGTTTGTTTTTACTATAATTAGCTTAAATTTCTAAACAGTCATTTTGAAACACACACACACACACCCTGCCAAAAAAGGGAATTTCTCATTTAGACAATGTTGAAATGAGATTTTTTTTTTTACAATATTGCATTTTTTCCTCCCAAAATTTGTCAAAGTGAGAAATCCATCAAAACTGATCTTTCCCCCATGAAACAGTTTTGGTTTTGACAAATCAGCATTTTCCCAATGGAAAAAACATTGTTAAAAAATTCCTGACCAGTCACAGGTGTAGCGAAACATAAGCACTCTGCCTTTGGGACTGATGACTAAGGTTTTGTCTACACTACAGAGTTTTGTCAGCAAAAGTTTTGTTGATGATCAAAAAGCGCTATAAAAAAATCGGTACTGCATGTTCACACTTCACTCCCTCTGTTTGCAGCGCGTGCCCACACTTGGGGCACTAACATCGACATTGAGAGCTGTGCACTATCGATAGCTATCCCACAAGTTCAGCTCGACACCTTCTACTGCTAGGTCTTGTGGAAAGGTGAAGCGGATTGCAGCACATCATGGGTCCGGGCTCAACGTCCCATGATGCATTGCTTTCCTTCCAAGAATTCCATGTGCTTCTGTCTTTGGTTCGCGGCATTTTTCAACGGACCTTATTTGCTGTTCGTCCCACCATCTCTGTGTGAACGGATGGATCCTGCACTGCTCTCCAATGCTCTTCTGTCATTAACACATCACAGATGGAAGGGCAGTTTATTGTGAAGTTCCTAACTCAACAGGATTCACAGATGAGTTGCCGGACGTGCTGTCTGACATGGATAGGAGCAACATTAGATTACTTTTGGCATTCACCAAACAGTTGCACATGGTGGACTGTCGCTTTTGGACTGAGTGGTGGGATCGCATCGTCATGCAGGTCTGGGATGACAAGCAGTGGGTACCCTCCTGGAACTGTGTGCAGAGCTCACCCCAGCTCTGCGGCGCAAGGACACCAAAATGAGAGCTGCCCTCTCAGTGGAGAAGCATGTGGCGATCACATGTGGAAGCTGGTGACTCCAGACTGCTACCAGTTGGTCACAAATCAGTTTGGAGTCGAGAAGTCGATCATTGGGGATGAGTTGAAGCAAGTGTGCAGGTCTATTAATCGCATCCTGCTACGAAGGACCGTGACTCTTGGCAATGTGTGTGAAATAGTGGATGGCTTTTCAGAAATGGGTTTCCCTAACTACGGAGGGGCGACAGATGGAACACATATTCCAATTTTGGCACCGGACCACTTTGCAACGGAGTACATCAATAGGAAGGGGTACTTCTCCATGGTGTTGCATGCACTTGTGGATCACCACAGGCGTTTCACTGACATCAAGGGTGGTGTGGGTCCGGAAAGGTGCATGATGCACATATCTTCAGGAACACTGGTCTGTACAGAAAGCTGCAAGCAGGGACTTTCTTTCCAGACCAGAAGATTAAAGTGGGGGATGTTGAAATGCTCATAGTGATCCTGGAAGACCCGGCACACCTGTTAATGCCATGGCTCATGAAACCTTACATGGGAAACCTAGATAGCAGTAAGGAGCGATTCACCAATAGGCTGAGTAGGTGCAGGATGACCATGGAATGTGCATTTGGCAGATTAAAGATGCACTGGTGATGCCTTTATGGCAGGTTCGATCTCAGTAAGGATAATATTCCCATGTGTCATAGCCGTGTGCTGTATGTTGCACAATATTTGTGAAGGTAAGGGTGAAAAGTTTTCTCGGGGTGAACTGCTGAGGCAGACTGCCTGGCTGCTGAATTTGAGCAGCCACATACCAGGGCTATTAGAGGGGCACAAGGGGGGACAATTTGAATCAGGGAGGCTTTGAGGCAACACTCTGAAAATGAGAACCAGTAATGTATATTATTATGCTCGGGACTGCAATGCTTAATGAAATTGAGTTTTCCTAGGAAGTACTTGTGATTTTTGTGGCCTAGGATTCCAGTAAGCAAATGATTAAACTGCTTGTGTATGTCTTGCTGCTGCCTGCTATCACATTTTTCAGGAAACAAATAAAGATTACTTATCATTCAAAAACTTTGCTTTTATTGCACAGAAAACACCACCACCACACACATGTTTGTTGGGAAAGGAGCTACCAAAGAAGGGCTGACTTTCAGAGCTGTGCATAAGTCCAGCTATCATTTGAAAAGGTGTCCATGGGGTGGAATGAACGGGAAAGCGAGAAGTCCAGAAAAGCAGAAAGGAATGCTCAGGTGGAGTTTGGGGAGGGCATGGGAAGGAGTTCTAAATCATAGAATCATAGAATATCAGGGTTGGAAGGGACTTCAGGAGGTCATCTAGTCCAACCCCCTGCTCAAAGCAGGACCAATTCCCAACTAAATCATCCCAGCCAGGGCTTTGTCAAGCCTGACCTTAAAAACCTCTAAGGAAGGAGATTCTACCACCTCCCTAGGTAAACCATTCCAGTGCTTCACCACCCTCCTAGTGAAAAAGTTTTTCATAATATCCAATCTAAACCTCCTGCACTGCAACTTGAGACCATTACTCCTTGTTCTGTCATCAGGTACCACTGAGAACAGTCTAGATCCATCCTCTTTGGAACCCCCTTTCAGGTAGTTGAAAGCAGCTATCAAATCCCCCCTCATTCTTCTCTTCTGCAGACTAAACAACCCCAGTTCCCTCAGCCTCTCCTCATAAGTCATTTGCTCCAGCCCCCTAATCATTTTTGTTGCCCTCCGCTGGACTCTTTCCAATTTTTCCTTCTTGTAGTGTGTGGCCCAAAACTGGACACAGTACTCCAGATGCGGCCTCACCAATGTCGAATAGAGGGGAATGATCACGTCCCTCGATCTGCTGGCAATGCCCCTACTTATACAGCCCAAAATGCCGTTAGCCTTGTTGGCAATAAGGGCACACTGTTGATTCATATCCAGCTTCTCGTCCACTGTAACCCGTAGGTCCTTTTCTGTAGAACTGCTTCCTAGCCATTCGGTCCCTAGTCTGTAACAGTGAATGGGATTCTCCCGTCCTAAGTGCAGGACTCTGCACTTGTCCTTGTTGAACCTCATCAGGTTTCTTTTGGCCCAATCCTCAAATTTGTCTAGGTCCCTCTGTATCCTATCCCGACCCCCAGAGTATCTACCACTCCTCCCAGTTTAGTGTCATCTGCAAACTTGCTGAGAGTGCAGTCCACGCCATCCTCCAGATCATTAATGAAGATATTGAACAAAACCAGCCCCAGGACCGACCCTTGGGGCACTCCGCTTGAAACCGGCTGCCAACTAGACATGGAGCCATTGATCACTACCCGTTGAGCCCAACGATCTAGCCAGCTTTCTATCCACCTTATAGTCCATTCATCCAGCCCATACTTCTTTAACATGCTGGCAAGAATACTGTGGGAGACCGTATCAAAAGCTTTGCTAAAGTCAAGGAATAACACATCTACTGCTTTCCCCTCATCCACAGAGCCAGTTATCTCCTCACAGAAGGCAATTAGGTTAGTCAGGCATGACTTGCCCTTGGTGAATCCATGCTGACTGTTCCTGATCACTTTCCTCTCCTCTAAGTGCTTCAGAATTGATTCCTTGAGGACCTGCTCCATGATTTTTCCAGGGACTGAGGTGAGGCTGACTGGCCTGTAGTTCCCCGGATCCTCCTTCTTCCCTTTTTTAAAGATGGACACTACATTAGCCTTTTTCCAGACATCCGGGACCTCCCCCGATCGCCATGAGTTTCCAAAGATAATGGCCAATGGCTCTGCAATTACATCCACCAACTCCTTTAGCACCCTCGGATGCAGCGCATCCGGCCCCATGGACTTATGCTCGTCCAGTTTTTCTAAATAGTCCCGAACCACTTCTTTCTCCACAGAGGGCTGGTCACCTTCTCCCCATACTGTGCTGCCCAGTGCAGCAGTCTGGGAGCTGACCCTGTTCGTGAAGACAGAGGCAAAAAAATCATTGAGTACATTAGCTTTTTCCACATCCTCGGTCACTAGGTTGCCTCCCTCATTCAGTAAGGGGCCCACACTTTCCTTGACTTTCTTCTTGTTGCTAACGTACCTGAAGAAACCCTTCTTGTTACTCTTAACATCTCTTGCTAGCTGCAACTCCAAGTGTGATTTGGCCTTCCTGATTTCACTCCTGCATGTCTGAGCAATATTTTTATACTCCTCCCTGGTCATTTGTCCAATCTTCCACTTCTTGTAAGCTTCTTTTTTGTGTTTAAGATCAGCAAGGATTTCACTGTTAAGCCAAGCTGGTCGCCTGCCATATTTACTTTTCTTTCTACACATTGGGATGGTTTGTTCCTGCAACTTCAATAAGAATTCTTTAAAATACAGCCAGCTTTCCTGGACTCCTTTCCCCCTCATGTTATTCTCCCAGGGGATCCTGCCCATCAGTTCCCTGAGGGAGTCAAAGTCTGCTTTTCTGAAGTCCAGGGTCCGTATTCTGCTGCTCTCCTTTCTTCCTTGTGTCAGGATCCTGAACTTGACCATCTCATGGTCACTGCCTCCCAGGTTCCCATCCACTTTTGCTTCCCCTACTAATTCTTCACGGTTTGTGAGCAGCAAGTCTAGAAGAGCTCTGCCCCTAGTTGATTCCTCCAGCACTTGCACTAGGAAATTGTCCCCTCCACTTTCCCAAAACTTCCTGGATTGTCTGTGCACCGCTGTATTGCTCTCCCAGCAGATATCAGGGTGATTAAAATCTCCCATGAGAACCAGGGCCTGCGATCTAGTAACTTCTGCTAGTTGCCGGAAGAAAGCCTCGTCCACCTCATGCGCTGAAGGGGAGGGTAGGCATGCATCTGCTCAATCTATAGTGTTATGAGGGACTTCAGCATCTTAGTTTGCTCCTCCATAACTTTAATCATCCTCTTAGTAGTGTCCTTAACAAGGCCTAATTTTCTTTTCTGTCCTGCCTTTTGATTTCCCTCCACTCCATGTGTTCCCTCTTTTCTGCATCTGAGTATTGCAGCAGCTCCCAGAACATGTCCTCCTTGCTCCGTCTTGGGCATTTACTTATCTGGTGGAGGCGCTCTGCTGGTGTGTAGGGGATGCCTCTGAAGGCCACATCTGCAGAAGCACAAGGAACAATACACAGAAGCATGATTGTTAAGTACATGCACAGCATGGAAACAGTACAGTAAAATACACCTCTAACAACATACCAATCACTTTCTCACTGACCCTTGACACACACGTCAGCGAACACCCCAAGCTTGGTGAGTTTACCCTGGGACAGAGGGCATTCTACATGGAGAGAAAAGCAGTATGAAAGGGTTGATGGGCAGGTGCCTAGGGACAATATTCTAAATTTTCCCACCCTTTTCCACAGACAGGGGTCATTGTACCAGATATCTCACTCCTGAGGGTATGCAAGGAAGCAAGGGTGCATTTAGTGCACAGTTGTGGCTGCTGACCCAGTCCCTATTCTGCTCATCTGTGCGCCGCCTTGGTCCCTGTGCAAGTGATTGCAGAATGGCACGGCAAAGTTTCCTTCAATGGGGGAAGGAACAAAGCAGCTCTGCCAAGGAACCATTGGCAGAGGATTGCCGGGTACCTCCAGGAAACTTTCCTAGAGATCTCTCTGGAGGATTCCCGTGAAATCTCGGTGTGCATCAACACCCTGTTCCGCTGTACTTCTTAGCTGCTCAAGGAACTGTCCAGCACACAGAAACACAGCCAGCCTTGTACATGTCTATGCCCTCAACCCACCTCCGCACTTCACAAAGCAAAGCCACTTACCAGGTGTCTCCTCTCCTGCTTCTTGCTCACTGGAGTGCGACTGCCGAGACTGGATAGACACCTCCAGAGTGGAGAACAGCTCCTGACTGGACACACCACCAGGCAAGCCTGCAGTGGGCTCATCATTTTCTAATTCCGCCTCTTCTTCAATGACTTCGTCCTTTGGGTTAGGTCCACTTTCTGCCAGTTCCAAGATCGGTGAAGTATCTACGGGGCTCTTGGCACTGGAGGTGGGGTGGCCACCGAGGATAGCACCCAGCTCCTTATAGAAACGGCAGGTCTTTGACGCAGCACTGGAGTGACAGTTTGCCTCCCTTGCCTTCTGGGGCCTGCCTCAGCTCCTTGGTCTTTGCTCTGCACTGCACCTTGTCATGATCATAGACTTTTTCGCACAGCCCTTGAGAAATCTGCCCGTAAGTATTGAAATTCCTATGGCTGGAATGCAGCTGGGACTGCACCGCCTCCTCTTCCCATATACTGATCAGATCCAGCAGCTCCGCAGTGGTCCAAGCAGGAGAGTGTCTGCTGTGTGGAGCCGTCATGGTCAGCTGGGAAGGTGCGATGTGAGCTCTCCACACCGAGCAAACAAAGCAAAATTCCCGGGGCTTTGAAGGGCAAGGAGCAGATGGTTGTTTACCTGGCTGCAGGGCAGCGGAATTGGAACTGCTGACCATAGTGGTCAAGATGGGCATTGTGGGACACCTTCTGGAGGCCAATTAAAGCAAGAAAATCACTGGCACTTTGTCGACAAAACTTTGCATAAAAAGTCTTATGTCCCTCGTTGAGGTGGTTTTATTTTGTTGCCAAAACTAAAGAATTTTGTTGCCAAAAGTGGCATTGCAGTGTGTACACCTTCACTGTTTTGCCACCAAAAGCTGCCTTTTGCCAACAAAACTGTGTAGTGTAGACAAGGCATAAGCTAATTAAATCCATTTATTCATGTCTCAATATCAGTGACATCATAACAGATTTTGAAAAGCCTTCACAATCCATCACTAACTTCGAGCACTCAGCAGCTGACCTTACAGTGATCTGCTGCACATCATCCATCTCCTTGCTGATCATGCCGTACTACGATGACCCTCCACCATTCCTTCCATAATAACTTTCTCAAGGTTATTTCCATCTCTATGCCTAATGTGACCAAAATATAGAAGTTTGACTCTGTTGATTTCCAACATCATGGTTTGTTGTTTCTCTCCAATAATATTTCTACATAACTAGCCTGCACTAATCTAGTCTCTACTCTCATTCATGTCAGCTGAAGGACCCAAGTCATCCTAATAACTCCCTTTGCCCCCTTCACAAACTTTGTAAGTGGGGTGGTCCCCCGCTCCTGCCGGGAAGGGCTTACACCAGCCCTGGCAGAGGGCTGGGGCAGGAGAAAAGCTGGGCTGATTGGGGAAGTGGCCGCAGCTGGGCCACGCCCCAATCAAGCCACAGCTGGCCTGAATAAAAAGGCTGTGAGCCGGAGGCCCAAGAGAAGTCTCTCTCTTCCTCCTGGCTGGGAGAGAGCGGGGCCTGGCTGCCTGCAGGAAGGGTACTGGGAGTGAGGCAGGGCTGGGGAGAACCAGCGGAGCCGGGGAGCTCCAGGCTGGCAATTCCCCAGGCTGCAGGACCTGGTCCAAGGCCCATAGAGGTACTGGGAGGCAGAGGAAGGCAGCAGATCCGAACCCCCTTGCCTATGATGAGTGGCTTTTACACTGCAGTCTGCCCCAGGGAGTGGGGGCTTAGTGATGACTGGCAGTAGCCCAGACTGAGGCAAGGTGGGGATTAGAGGGTTGGGGTTTCCCAGAGAGGGGAGACCCATAGAGACTGGTGGGGGTGTTGCCAGGGGGCAGCCCCCTGGTAAAGGGGTACCGGGGTCCGGGAGGGACACGGGACCAGCGACAAGCGGGACACCGGCCTGCAGAGGGCACTCCGGGGGCTGAAAGAGCTAATTCCCTGAGACGACCAGCAGAAGGCGCTGCAGGGGTGAGTCCCACGCCTCTACAGAGCTGTAAATTAATTGTTAACATCTGTTCATTCTCCAGTGCTTTGGCCAATCTCTAACTCTTCCTTTGGAAGATTATTCCTTAGTGCAGGGGTCGGCAACGTTTGGCAAGCGGCTCGCCAGGGTAAGCACCTTGGGCCGGGCCAGTTTTATTTACCTGCTGACGCGGCAGGTTCGGCCGATCGCGGCCCCCACTGGCCGCGGTTCACTGTCCCGGGCCAATGGGAGCAGCGAGAAGCCGCGGCCAGCACATCGCTCGCCCGCACTGCTTACCCTGGCGAGCTGCGTGCCAAACATTGCCGACTCCTGCCTTAGTGTGATACAGCTCACCATTCATTACGAGCTTTTCTCTAGCAGTGATGGGGTTTTCTCTGCAGTGCCTGACCAATCACTGTGGGCACAGGAGACCACACCCTATCGCCCCTGTTGTGCATGCTCCAGGTGGAAGGGACAGATAAACGGAGGCAGGCCAGCTCAGTCTGGGCTGGCTGAGGAGGAGGAAGGACGTGTGCTGCAGGCTCCTGCGACTTTCCAAGCGGTAGGAACCATGGACCCGGACTATGCTGAGGATGACCAGCTGACCGCAGAGACTGACTGGGATGCTGAGCCACTGCCAACCGTGGAGATGCCCGAAATGCACCTTGCGGAGGAAGTGACCCGGGGAATGTAATAGAACCTGATGCTTAAACCCTTAATGGGGAATTTCCCAACTTCATAGGGCCCTGGGTCGGAACCCGGTGGAGTAGGGTAGGCCAAGGTTCCCTTACCTCCCACACACAAACCTGCCACTAGGCATGGTTAGTGTTTGCTGGCTCTGCCCCACCCAGGGGCTGCAGACTGATTGTTTATTCTGCCCTGCCCAAGGGTCAGAACCACAACTGCTATTGCCTGCCCCAGCCAGGAGGCCCAGGGGCCACAGACTCTTTGCTTTGCTCTGCCCATCCGAGGGGCTGCGGACTGATTGTTTGCTCAGCCCCACCAGGGGTCCTGAGCCCTCCTTACTGGAATTGCCTGATCTCACAGGGAGACCTGACACTTGTGTGATGGGGTGTACCAACCCGGCATTGGGCCAATGGGGGAGGCCCCGCTCGACACACAGGACCCCACACGACACTAGCTTTCAGCCTAAGTTCTCCTTTTCTTAATTTTATCTCATCATTCTTAGTTATCCCTCCATTGTACTGATGTAAATCCAACATAACTCCATTGACTGCAGTGGAGTTGTTCTGTGTTTACATTGGTGTACCTGAGATCAGAATTTGGTCCATGGCCTGCTCTCATTCTGTGCATGAAGGGAGAGATGACTATAGGAGCTGGGATCTGCCATGCAGATCTAGAAGGAGAATTTTCCCCTGAATGTTTAAGAAGACCCCTGAGCCTCCTTACCTGGTGTACTGGCTTCTGAGGATAGTAAAAGTGAAGGTCTGGGTCCACAGCAGGGATGTTCCTGTTTGCCAGGGCTTTAGCCAGTTCCCTCCAGCTCCCATATCCTGCAAAGAGGAGGGGAAAAGAGATGTCAAAACCCACCTCAAAGAAAAAGAAGAAACAACAGTGATAACTTCAGGTTGCACCCTCTCCTTCTGGGGTTTTACAGTAATGGGAGCCTAAGCCTCCCTCTTCCCCTGGAAATATTCAGCTTGGCCAGTCAGTGACACAACTCCTGCTTTGTTATTGTCCAGCACCTTTCATTCAAGGTGCTCAAAGTGCTGCACAACAAATCAAGTCTATCAGGACCCTGCTATTGAAGCCAGGCCTGCCAGCTCCTTAGGTGGCTTCCTTAGCCGCTGAACCATCGTGATACATTGAACCGGTGCCCCTAACCAACAGCCTTAGTGCTCAAGGCTTACAGGCCCACAGCAGCTATTCCATAGGCCCCTGATTGGATGGTCAGGCTGCACTCTCAGTAGATACCTCGGCTATATAAAGGCCCCAACAGCAAGAGGAAGCTGTCTGAGCAACCGACCATTGCCTGCTGATTGTTCCCTAGACCCCCTTACCCTGCTGCGTCACCTGACCCTACCTTGCTGCCTTGCCTGACCTCGCCTCCCCAATCCAATGAACCGGCCCCTTGGATTGGATCTTCTGGCGAGAACTCTGACCGTTGCCCCAGATTGCTTCTGATATGAATTGACCTGCTGGCTACCTGACCATTAGCACATACTTGAGTACTGCTCCAGACTGCTCCCAATCCTACCTCAGCCACCAGGCATTACAGTTTGCTCAGACCACTTCTGTTTCCTCTTAGACTCATCTTACCTGAAAGGGGTATGGAAACTCACAGGTACGGCCAGGGGTGCTGGAACAATGTGTATAGTGCGGGTGCTGAGAGCCATTGAACCAAACTGTAAACCTTCTATATGATGGAAACCACTTCAAGCCAGGGGGTGCAGCAGCACTCCACCATCTCTAGTTCCAGCATCTATGGGTATTGTGCCACAGGGGCCACTGAGCCTCCAGGAGCAGACTGCTCACCTAGAGGTGGAAAACCAAGCCTTACACGTCGCAATGGACCAGCTTCAGGCAGGAAAATGCACCCTGCAAGAACAGATCATAGGGCCGCAGGTGGGAACATCTCCTGCAGCCCCATGGTGCGGTCAGGACCTGAACCCACAGTACTGTTACCACAGCTCTACGATGGGACCCGTAGCAAATTTGGGGGCTGCCATGGCCCAATGCCTACCAGATGGACCAGGCAAAAGTGGGACTAGTCATGATTTTTTAACAGGTGAGGGTCTGGACAGGGTGACTGCTCTGCTAGAGCACCTATGCCTACCCCTACCCCTCTGCTAGAGGCCTACACCTTCCTGAGGGCCATTATGACAATCTTCAATGACCCACACCAAGCTCGCACTGCAGAGGCAGCCCTACAGAGACTCCTTCAGGCCTTGGGGTCAGCTGCAACATATGCCTCTTGCTTCTGATTCCTGGCGGCGGATAGGGCTTGGAATAAGGCGGCCCAGCTACACCAATTCTGTCTTGCTCTCAGCGAAGAAATAAAAGATGAGCTTGCTTGCGGGGAGCCTCCCACTAATCTAGATTCATTTATTAAGCTGGGCCTCCAAATCGACACCAGACTTAGGGAATGGCATCTCGAAAGGAAAGGCCCCCCACCCAAGCCCACATAGGTGGACATGGCATGGACCTGGCTGGACCAATGGTGAGAGTACTTGTGTTTTTACTGTCATGGCAATGGCCCCATGGTGTTTGTCTGTCTTGCTATGTCCCTGAACCATGTGGTTCCAGGAAACAACCATGCCCAGCCTTGGTAAGGGGGTCAAGCCTGAGCAACATCGAGAGAACTCCTCTAAGCCCCCTCCAGCAATCCATTCTGGCTGCCTGGCCCAACATATTGAAAATGTACCTGCACCTACAACTCCAGTTACGACTCTGGCTTTGGGACTCCGGACAGATACTTCGGTCCCAGTGTCAGTCAGGGCTGTCTGAGGGGTGATAACTTAATGGACACTACCTTGGCTCAAGTACTCAGCCTATCCAAACAACCTAAGATAGCCCCTGATTTAGTTGAGACAGTTGATGGATCCTCACCTCCAGCCTCATCAGTCAGAAAACTATAGTTTTGGAGGTGATGGTTGGGAAGCACTATGAGCTTCTCCAATTTAGCCTGATCTGGTCCCCACGGTTCCCTTTGATATTCAGAATCCCCTAACTAGAGAAATGTGACCCGTATATCTCCTGGTGTCAGCAAACCATTACATTTAATTCTAAGTTTTGCCAGGACATCTGCCTCCTGATTTCCAAGCTCGAGACTCCAGAACCTCAAACTGGATGCCTTGCCTGAGCTTCAGCAACACGGAGAGATGTTCGGGCAACACAGCAGGCCGACTTGCTATTAGGGTCAACCGTCACTCTCCGCAAAATACCAAGTTTTCAGACATATTCGAAAAACAAAACGGAGACACTACTTTCTCACAGGGAATACATCTGCCTGATTGACTTAGAGCCTGGAGCCAAGATTCTGTTCAGTTGAATGCATTCCATGTTGGAGCATGAATTAGCTGCCCTTAAGGATTACAGAATCTGAGAATCTGGAGAAAAGTTTCCTCGAGCAGTCCACATCCCTGGCTGGGGCCCCTGTCCTCTTTATGAAAAGGAATCCTAGAATCATAGATGTTAAGGTTAGAAGGGACTGTTATGATCATCTAGTCTGACCTCCTGCACAACACAGGCCACAGAATCTCATCCACTCCTGTATCAAACCCCTAACCTATGTCTGAACTACTGAAATCCTCAAATTGTGGTTTAAAGACTTCAAGGTGCAGAGAATCCTCCAGCAAGTGACCCATGCCCCATGCTGCAAAGGAAGGCAAAAAAACCCCAGGGCCTCTGCCAATCTGCCCTGGAGGAAAATTCCTTCCTGACCCCAAATATGGCAATGAGCTAAACCCTGAGCATGTGGGCAAGACTCACCAGCCAGACACCCAGGAAAGAATTCTCTGTAGTAACTCAGATCCCACCCCATCTAACATCCCATCACAGGCCATTAGGCATATTTACTGCTAATAGTCAAAGATCAATTATTTGCCAAAATTAGGCTATCCCATCATTCCATCCCTCCATAAACTTATCAAGCTTAGTCTTGAAGCAAGATGTGTCTTTTGCCCCCACTGCTCCCCTTGGAAGGCTGTTCCAGAACTTCACTCCTCTGATGGTTAGAAACTTTCGTCTAATTTCAAGTCTAAACTTCCTGATGGCCAATTTGTATCCATTTGTTCTTGTGTCCATATTGGTACTGAGTTTAAATAATTCCTCTCCCTCCCTGGTATTTATTCCTCTGATATATTTATAGAGAGCAATCATATCTCCCCTCAGCCTTCGTTTGGTTAGGCTAAACAAGCCAAGCTCTTTGAGTCTCCTTTCATAAGACAGGTTTTCCATTCCTCGGATCATCCTAGTAGCCCTTCTCTGTATCTGTTCCAGTTTGAATTCATCCTTCTTAAACATGGGAGACCAGAACTACACACAGTATTCCAGATGAGGTCTCACCAGTGCTTTGTATAACGGTACTAACACCTCCTTATTTCTACTGGAAATACCTCGCCTGATGCATCCCAAGACCGCATTAGCTTTTTTTCACGGCCATGTCACATTGGCGGCTCATAGTCATCCTGTGATCAACCAATACACCAAGGTCCTTCTCCTCCTCTGTTATTTTCAACTGATGCGTCCCCAGCTTATAACCAAAATTCTTGTTATTAATCCCTAAATGCATGATCTTGCACTTTTCACTATTAAATTTCATCCTATTACTATTACTCCAGTTTACAAGGTCATCCAGATCTTCCTGTAGGGTATCCCGGTCCTTCTCTGTATTGGTAATACCTCCCAGCTTTGTGTCATCTGCAAACTTTATTAGCACATTCCCACTTTTTGTGCCAAGGTCAGGGATAAAAAGATTAAATAAGATTGGTCCCAAAACCGATCCCTGAGGAACTCCACTAGTAACCTCCCTCCAGCCTGACAGTTCACCTTTCAGTACGACCCGTTGTCGTCTCCCCTTTAACCAGTTCCTTATCCACCTTTCAATTTTCATATTGATCCCCATCTTTTCCAATTTAGCTAATAATTCCTCAGGTGGAACTGTATCAAATACCTTACTGAAATTGAGGTAAATTAGATCCACTGTGTTTCCTTTGTCTAAAAAATCTGTTACCTTCTCAAAGAAGATCAGGCTGGTTTGGCACGATCTACCTTTTGTAAAACCATGTTGTATTTTGTCCCAATTACCATTGACCTCACTGTCCTTAACTACTTTCTCCTTCAAAAATGTTTCCAAGACCTTGCATACTACAGATGTCAAACTAACAGGCCTGTAGTTACCCGGATCACTTTTTCCCCCCTTTCTTAAAAACAGGAACTATGTTAGTAATTCTCCAGTCATACGGTACAACCCCTGAGTTTACAGATTCATTAAAAATTCTTGTTAATGGGCTTGCAATTTCATGTGACAGTTCCTTTAATATTCTTGGATGAAGATTATCTGGGCCCCCTGATTTAGTCCCATTAAACTGCTCGAGTTTGGCTTCTACCTCGGATGTGGTAATATCTATCTGCATATCCTCATTCCCATTTGTCATCCTACCATTATCCCTAAGCTCCTCATTAAAGACTGAGGCAAAGTATTTGTTTAGATATTGGGCCATGCCTAGATTATCCTTCACCTCCACTCCTTCCTCAGTGTTTAGCGGTCCCACTTCTTTCTTTGTTTTCTTCTTATTTATATGACTATAGAACCTTTTACTATTGGTTTTAATTCCCTTTGCAAGGTCCAACTCTACATGGCTTTTGGCCTTTCTCACTTTATCCCTACATGTCCTGACCTCAGTAAGGTAGCTTTCCTTGCTGATCACTCCCATCTTCCACTCCTTGTAGGCTTTCTGCTTTTTCTTAATCACCTCTCTGAGATGCTGGCTCAACCAGCTTGGTCTACAATTCCTGCCTATGAATTTTTTCCCCTTTTTTGGGATGCAGGCTTCTGATAGTTTCTGCAACTTTGACTTGAAGTAATTCCAGGCCTCCTCTGCCTTTAGAGCCACAAGTTCTTCAGTCCAATGCACTTCCCTAACTAATTTCCTTAATTTTTTAAAAGTTAGCCCTTTTGACATCAAAAACCCTAGTCACAGATCTATTTTTGTCTATCCTTCCATTTAGTTTAAACTGAATTAGCTCATGATTGCTCAAACCAAGGTTGTCCCCTACAACCATTTCTTCTATGAGGTCCTCACTATTCACCAAAACCAAATCTAAAATGCCATCCCCTCTTGTTGGTTCAGCAAGTACTTGGTGAAGGAATCCATCAGCTACTGCAACCAGAAAATCTAAGCCCTATTATTATTACTAGCACTTGTCCTCCAGTCTATATCGGGGAAGCTAAAGTCTCCCATGATCACACAATTCCCAGCTTCTTAAGACTCCTTGTTGACTACTATACTCTAAATAAAATTGCAGCGCAGAATTGATACCTACTACCCACAGTTCCTGGACTGGGTAAGAGCAGCCCAGGTATTCACCAAATTAGACCTCAGAGGAACATACAACCTAGTCAGAATCCAGTCAGGGGATGAATGGAAAAACCATTTTTCACACTCAGTATGGCCACTTTGAATATCTGGTGGTGCCTTTTGGACTTACTAACCTTTCAGCATCTAATTAATGATGTCTTATGAGATATGCTGAACTGCTATGTGGTCACCTACTTAGATGACATCCTAATTTACTCTGATGACCAGCCTATGCCCAACCAGCATGAGTGCAAGGTCCTGGAAAGATTCTGCCAACATGGGCTCTGTGCTAAGCTGAAGAAATGTCTTCAATCAGTTTACCATGGAATTCTTAAACTACATTCTGTCTGCTGAGAGAGGCCGCATGGATCCCCAGAAAGTGGAAGTAGTTTGCGACTGGGCAAGACCACGAAGCAGTCAAGAAATTCAGCACTTCACTGGGTTTGTGAATTTCTATAGATGCTTTACATGGGACTGCTCCCGAATCCTGGCCCTTGTAACATCTCTGCTGCAAAAACCCACCAAGTTCGCTTGGATGCCAGAAGCCCAAGAGGGCTTCAATCATCTGAAGCTGGCGTTCACCTTCATGCCCATCCTCACACATCCTGACCCAAATCAGCCATTCACACTGGAAACTGATGCTGCCATTGTGGCTGTGCTGTCTCAGAAACAGGGCCTTGACAAAGAAATTCATCCCTGTACATATTATTCCTGCCAGCTCACTCCTGCCCAACACAATTATGAAATTTTAGACAAGGATATACTTGCTATCAAAGAGGCTTTCAAAACTCAGAGGCATTATCTAGAAGGCACCAGACACCCAATTCAGATGTTCACTGACCACATAAATCTAGAATACCTGTGCATGGCTAAAGCCCTAACTCAGTGACACCTACGCTGGGCTCTTTTTTTTTTTTTTTCTAGGTCTGATTTTACTATCACCTACTATCCTGGCTTCTGCAATGGTAAAGCAGATGCTCTGTCCTGCAAAGAAGAATATTCTAACGAACCCGAAGGAGAGCCTCCTGCATCCTGAAATCACATCACTTCCTTGGCAGAGCATCATTATCCAATTTGTTCAAGACCATATGTTCTTCCCTACCAAATGAGCCCTTTACCCAGACACTCCAAACTTCTAAACTGAATCACAGTGTAAATTCACACAGAAGGATGGACTTTTCCTAGTTCACAGGTGAACCTATGTCCCTGAGGGACAACCCCCTTTGAAGGCCTTATGCATTTGCCCTGATATCCCTTGGCTGGCCACTTTGGCCAAGCAAAGACCACTTGCATGGCATGTTTGTCAGTCTGGTGGCCAAACGTGTAGTCCAATCCTCAGGCCTTCATCAGGCCTTGAGACACCTGCGGCTATACCAAAGTTCCCCAAACTAAACCCTTTGGGATGTCAGTACCTTCTGAGACCTCTTCAAGGCCTTGGGATAACTTTACAGTGTACTTCATTGTTGAATTATCAGAATCTGAAGAATGCTGTACCATACTGACAGTAGTGGATCAACTGATAAAGATGGCACACTTCATTCCCTGAGCACATCTTCCCACCGCTGAGGCTACTGCTCATCTCCTCATCACACATGTTGTCCGCCTCCATGGCCTCCCAGACCACATCACCTCAGACTGGGGTTCACAGTTCATGTCTCAGTTTTAGCGGGAGGTGTTCTGTCTCCCAGAGGCGTGTCTCCATGCATTGACTGCCTACCATCCACAAACCAATAGCCAGTCAGAAAGAGTGAACTAGGTATGCTTCACCAACTACCACCAAAATGACTGGGCCTTACTGTTTACATAGGCAGACTTTGCCTACAGCAACGCAGGCCACACCTCAACCAAGATGAGCACCCCCCCCTCCATTTTTACAAATTATGGCTTCTATCTCCATTTTCACTACATACTACTCATAGTTCACACAAACTCAGGCCTGGTTTGTCAAATCCATCAGACACAGGAAAGGTTGAAACAAAACCTAGATGCAGCCAAGAAGGCATACAAACCCCATGCTGACCATCATCGGCAGGAGGCTCCTATATTTGCAGTAGGACCAAAGGTATGGCTAACGGCAAAGCATCTCAAGACAGGCAGATGTGTATGTAAACTAGACCACCAAGTACGTCGGACCCTACCAGATGTGCAGGCAAATCAACCCAGTAACCTTTGAACTTCAACCTCCCCGTTCCTTCAAGGCGCACCCTCTATTCCATGACTCCCTCCTTAAACCCTTCTGTGACAATCCCTTTCCCCCCCAAAAAAACAACCTCCCACTCCGCCAGTCCAAGGCCCAGAAGAGAACCTTGTCCATGAGATCCTAGATTCCCAGATATGAAGAGGGAATACAGGATACCTCATCAACTGGGAAGGGTCTGAGCCATGTGAGGGTCCTGGGAACCAGCCCATTTTGTGCACGCTCCCAAAGAAGCAAGGGCGGCTCTAGGCACCACCAAAGAAAGCACGTGCTTGGGGCAGCCCATTTGCAGGGGCGGCAGCCGGGGGATCCAGCCTGGGAGCTGAGAACCAACAGGGGGCCCTGGGAGCTGTAGTTCCTTGG
>NC_048298.1:106874558-106882431 GCF_013100865.1 Trachemys scripta elegans | reverse complement strand
AGCTGGGCAGCAGCCCAGACGCGACTGGCCAGGGGCTGGGCCCAGCGTGCGCACTGCTGGGTCCCCGCAGCAGGCCCAGGCTCGGGGGGTTCGGGGGCGCCAGAGCCGCAGCCGCCGAGCGCCATGGCCGCTTCCTGCCCCCGCGGCAGTGGGAGCTGCAGCAGCGGCTGCTCCCGAGTCCCGCTGGCCGGGGGTGAGAACAGCCGCCGCCTGGCCCCGCGGGCCACCCCCCTCCTCGCCCTACCACCCAACTGAGTCCTTCCTGCTCGGGACCAGGCCGGACTCTTACTCACCCTGGCCCCGCGCTTCCCCTGAGTCTCCCGGGCCTCCCTCCAGCGCTTGCGGAGGAAAGGTTTTTTTTTTTTTTTCCCCCCCCCCCCGCCCCGCCACGCCCCCCCCCCCCCCGCGTCACCCACCCCCGCTCCCCCCCGCGTCCCGATATTTGTCTTGGGTGATCTGGTCACCCTAGGCACGAGAGAGGGTGAGGGCTCTGGGCGGCGTTTAACTTGGAGGGGCTCCCCGGAAGCAGTGACATCCCTCAGCTCCTAAATGGAGGTGTGGCCAGGCAGCTCTGTGCACTGCCTCCACTTGCAGGCACTGTCCCCGCAACTCCCATTGGCTGTGGTTCCCAGCCAATGGGAGCTGCGGAGCTGGCGCTCGGGGCGGAGGCATCACACACAGCTGCCTGGCCATGCCTCTGCCTAGGAGCTGCGGGAGGGGGATGTCGCCGCTTCCAGGCAGGCGCAGAGCCAGGTAGGGAGCCTGCCAGCCCTGCCAACTGCCTCCCCAGCACCAGGGGGGGTCCCAGGCCGCCCCTCCCAGCACCGATGGTGCCCCCTAGCCACCCCTCCTTTCCGCCAAGATTTAGTTAGGAGTATATAGTACAAGTCATGGACAGGTCACGGGCCGTGAATTTTTGTTTACTGACCATGACCTGTCCATAACTTTTACAAAAAATACCCATGCCCAAAACGTAGCCTTAATCATGATAAATTATTTGATTTAACAGCTTCCTGTGGCAGTGAAGTCCATAGGCTGGTTTCACAGGAGGTATACAATCATAGAAGTGAAGTGCTAGATCGGACTTTGAGAGATCATCTAGTTCATCGCCCTGCTCTGAGGCAGGATTAAGCATACCTAGGCCATCCTTAGACCATGTGGAAGCATTTCCTTTTGATTTTACTGTTCTCATGTTATAGGGACCAGGTTAGAAGAAAAAAAAGAAGGGCAGACAAGGCTGATGAAAGGAGAAGACTACTGCACCAGCAGTTTTATCCTCAGACAGTCTGCAAGCGAGGGCCAAAGCTTGCAGACACTTAACACATATTGTCTTCAGAACCATCCACTGAACATGGTCTTCCCAACATTGCTGCACCAAGGACTTTAACTCTGTCCTTGATGGACTTACCCCATAACGATTCTGACCTTCTCCACGCTGGTCCAGCAATAAGACACTAAACACACCTCCCAATGAGTGTCATACAGAATGAGGAAAGGTATCAAGAAGAGAATACACTGGGGCCTTGTGTACATTGCAGTTACAAACATATTAGGTTCTATCCTAATCTTGTTACAACAAGGCTGGGTTTCTATGTGTTGACCTGAACAAACTGTGTTATAGCCAAGTTAACCTTGAGGGTTATAGCACAGTGCCCTTCATACAGCTGTAACATGATGTGATCTGACCTACACAGACAAAAATCAAAGCAAAACTGGTGTAACTAGGTTCCCAAACCTGGTTGTAATCGTAGCATAGACAAGGCCAGAGAGGGAAAGAATACAAGGAGCATGAGATATGGATGGAGAAGGATTACAGAGAGAATGTGTTCCAGTTTGTCACTCTTGCCGGGTGCTTAGCCGTTGCAGGTATCTATGATGGATACTTGTGGTCCTCACTCGTTGCAGTGTCTATCACACACCCTGAGGCACAGGTCCCATTTAGCTTTGCATCAAGTACGTAAACTCTAAATGAAGGGCTCCCATACTGAATACCCTCCTGCCATTAAAAAACATCTACATCAATGCTGAAACTTGCTAAATGTTGTGATTCAATTGCATTCCACTTCTAATAACACTCCTGTCTGAGCAGCCAAGCCAGTACCATACACTTTCCAAGTATCATTAAAGGGTGCACGAGAGAAATAGGCCTGAGAAGCCTGCATGGTTGTTTGGAACAGTGCTGGGCAGAATGTGACAGAGGTGCTCAGTTCACTGGAGGAAGGAACTATTTTCAGTGTTTCACATACACACACCACGCCTTGATTGGTTACAGATGTTAACTGAAAAACATTCCCCTAGCAAATGTACTGACCCAACCTCACTTCACACCACGCATGCAGTGGGCAGGAGAACATGCACTAACTTACTTCTACAGCACTCACCGACTAATCCAGACTGACCTATGTCATTACACAAAAGGAACACAGAACTTAAATTACAGTAATCTTCCTAAAGACACACAGATGTGGTGGAATGATCAGGAAAAATGAAATGGCATTCAGTGATTTCTGGCTATACACCACGGGTGAAGTTTAAGTTAGGTGACGGAGAAGAGGGAGGAGTTGTTTTATACATAAATGAGACCATAGATACTGTGATAAATGAGGGGTAGGGGGAGTTCCCTTTTATGGACACCCAGCCAGCCAGTAGCTATAAAATCCCTCTTAGTAGCTGTTCTCCAATTGCTCTAACTGTAAAGGGTTAAAAAGTCTCACTGCTGTGCATAGGTAAAAGGAAGTGAGTGGACACCTGCCAAAAGAGCCAATGGGAAGGCTAGAACTTTAAAATGGCGAAAAGACTCTCCTTTTGTCTGTCTCTGTTTGTTCTCCCGGGGAGAGGCAGACAGGGCAACAGCTATGCTATAAGAAGCTTGGGCAAGGCATGAAAAATCATCGGTATCATACCTAGAAACTACTCATTTAAAACCCCAGATATGTAAGTAGATCAGGAAATGTCTAGGAAGATGCAATTAGGTTTATCTCTTTTATTTCTTTATGGCTTGTGGATTCCTCTGTGCTAACCCCGGGTGCTTTTGTTTTGCTTGTAACCTTTAAACTGGACCTCAAGAAAGCTATTCTTGGTGCTTAATCCTTGTAGTTGCTCTTTTAAAATCTAGCAGTAACCTGAATTCCCACATGTATTTTCTTTCCTTTTTTTGTTTAATAAAATTTACCTTTTTTAAGAACAAAATTGGATTTTTGTGTCGTAAGAGGTTTGTGCATGTTGTTTAATTAGCTGGTGGCAACAGCTGATTTCCTCCCCCCCCTTTCTCAGCTCTTCCCTGGAGAGGGGGTGAACGGGTTTGAGGGTACCCTACAGGAAGGAATTCCCAAGTGCTTCTTCCTGGGCTCTCAAAGGGGTTCTACACTTGGGTAGCGGCAGCATATACCAATCCAAGGTCAGAGAAAAGTTGTAACCTTGGAAATAATACAAGCCTAGAGTGGCAAGTATTAATTTTTAAGAGTCCTTGCGGGCCCTCACCTTCTGCACTCTAAGTGCCAGAGTGGGGAATTAGCCTTAACAGATATGATCAAAAAATCACTCCAGGGTGGAGATGGCTGTGATATGGATTCTATGTGATTACAAATTCCAGTTAATAAAATCTAAAGGCACAAAGGAGTGAACCCATGCCCCCAGATCAGAATCAGAGTGACAGTCATGTTTACAGAGATTCAAGAAGTTGCAAAATCTGCTTAGACTACAAGGAAATCAGCGGAAACCCTCCCATTTCTGCTGTGCACAGGATTCTGCAAACCCCCTTGTTGGTCTTGCTCATGCAAAGATCACAAGTTGTAAACAGTTTGCGTTTGTGCAAACACAAATCCCTCCATTCGACTAAGCTCAAACACCTGCATTCATGGGTCTGGTTCATTGCTTGCAAGTTTGCAGGATCCCAATGCCTGTGAATTTGAGAGAGTCTGTAGGATACTTCCATTGTTAATCCATAACCAAACTATTTTACTAAAATCAGACTAGGGTACTGCATGTAGGAATAAAGGTGATTAAAAAAAAAGAGCTTTAAACAAGCAATATACACAGGCAGCATCAGTTCCAGAGTTACACTCCCGTCTACTCCCCAGGTGGGAGCTCACTGTTGTTATTATGTAGCAATAGAGAACACATAAGTGTAGGAAAGAGACCAAAGATGGCCCAGTGGTAGGGTAGAGCCCTAGTTTGGGCTGTAGAAAACCTAGGTTCAATTCCTGAGCTATCAAAAAAATTCCTTAGTGTTTGTGTGTGTCAGTTCTCAATCTATAAAATGGGGATAAGAGCATCTACCATATAGGGGTACTGTGAGGTTAAAGATTCTGAGACATGAGGATGATGGAGTCTGACCTCAATGTATGAGGATTCAGGAAATGTTATAGCAAACATATATTTGTAAGGTCAGACCAATGCAAGAACTGCACACACAGTTGCACATGGGACAGACAAGATTGTCCATGACCATCACAGGCTGTTGAGTTCTTACTTTGTGCTGTTCACATTTTTCACATAAGGTGCCTTGCTTCAAAACAGTTAATAGCGATGTGACAAACCTACTCTGTCATGGGCTGTTGCTTCCTAATTGCTGGGGTCAACCTGATATGCTTTCAAGTTTGACTTCAGTGTGCCTTTATATTGTTTGTACTGGCTACCAGGAGACCTGGTGCCCACCTGACCAAAAACATGACCTTGGGTATCCTCAAATCAGCCATATGAACGAGATGCTCAGACCAATGTAGCTGAGCTTTTACGAGCATACTTTGAATGCCAGACATCTGACAATGATTAAGGATTATGATATTGGGAATCTTGCCCCCACTGTTTAACCCTGCAAACAGACCAAAGCCAGCACATATGGAACTGATCAAGTTTCTTAATGTGGTGCCACACGAGGCACTCAGGTACTACGGTGATGGGGGGCTTTACAAGATAGAGACAGAGAATCCAAGCTGAGCACTGCTGTCAATCACAGCTCCACTGGGTTACAGTGATCATTGCATAGGAAGTATAATAGCATTCCTAATAGGGGCCTCTCCAGCAAGAGGGAACTATACAAGTTCATGGAGGATAGGTCCATCAATGGCTATTAGCCAGGATGGGCAGGGATGATGTCCCTAGCCTCTGTTTGCCAGCAGTTGGGAATGGGCAATGGGATGGTTCAGTTGATGATTACCTGTTCTGTTCATTGCCTCTGGGGCACCTGGCATCAGCCACTGTCGGAAGACAGGATACTGGGCTAGATGGACCTTTGGTTTGACCCAGTATGGCCATTCTTATGTAACATTAGGGGTGAAATTCATCCCTATTCAAAAGGACTTCTGAACCACTTAAGTCTCCAAACCAGCAGCGCCTCTGCACATGGGTGAATTTCACATTGAAGGAGTAGAATCCAAAACTAGGAAGAAATACTCAATGGGAGATTGAAGGGCGAAGTAGAGTCTATAAATGTAAAACCCACTGAACATTTAAGAACATCACACTATTTTCATTATTATTGGCATTCAATTTGAATTAGAAGTGCAAATGGTTTAAGTAGCTCTGAGCACAAACAAACAAACAAACAAAAACATACCACACCAAAAAGAGGAAGTAAAATCTGCCTGGAGAAATATAGGAATTTGTTTGTTTTTGTATAGAAATTCATAAAAAAGTGGAAATCCTGTCAAACACCATGAACATAATTGAAACCCAGATTGTGTAAGATCAGGATGGAAATGAAATGTAAAAAGAGAAAAAGTGACAAATTAAGAAATAACCCAAGATATTTAGGCTGGCATTTTAAAAAGGTGTTAGGCAGCTAACTCATGGTATAAGAACTTCTAAAGAACAGAATAATCCTTTAAGACTGCAATAAACTGACCTTTTCCCCAGTTCACAGAGGACTCACTGCCACACCCTGAGTCTTTTTCCAGGTGGTTTAAATTTCACAACATAGACATAATTAACAAAACCAGTTCCACAGCTCATCATGGGCTACAGCTGTCAGGGGATTTTCCCCTTTACCTCTCATCCTTCTTGCTTCAGAGTTTCCTGCAGGAATCTTCCATGCTTTGTTCACTGAGAACTACCACCTAGGGCTTTCTCCATGGAAGCCTTTTTTCCCTTGCAGGTTCCCACTGCCTCCCATCCTTGGGGACTCTGGCAGCCTCTCCCAGGGAACTTCCACCTATTGCTATCTTGTAGCTCTCTATGGGTATGTCTACACTATGAAATTAGATCAATTTTATAGAAGTAGATTTTTATAAATCGATTTTATACAGTCGATTGTGTATGTCCACACTAAGTGCATTAAGTCGGCGGAGTGTGTCCTCACTACCATGGCTAGCATCGACTTACGAAGTGGTGCATTGTGGGTAGCTATCCCACAGTTCCCACAGTCTCCACCACCCATTGGAATTCTGGGTTAAGCTCCCAATGCCTGATGGGACAAAAACATTGTTGCGGGTGGTTTCGGGTTACCATGTCGTCATTTGCCACTCCCTCCGTGAAAGCAACGTCAGACAATCGTTTCGGGCCTTTTTTCCATGCAGACACCATACCATGGCAAGCATGCAGCCTGCTCAGCTCAGCTCACCGACACCGCCGCTGTTGTGTTCTGGGTGCTGCTGTCAGCAGACGGTGCAGTAGGACTGCTAGCTGTCGTCATACACTGCTTCCGCTGCAACTCTGCTCTGCTGCTCTTGTCTCAATAGAGAATTTCTCCATGTTGTCTGTCATGTACTCCTGGGTACACGTGTTCTTCCTCGGGAAATGTGTGCGGTGCTAACCGTCGTCCTCCACCACTTCCGCTGCAACTCTGCTCTCCTGATGCCATGACTCCACCTCGCAGGTCCTCTCGTCCTGTATAAATATCTATTCTCGTGGCATCCGTCATCATCCACCGTTTCCGCTGCAACTCTGCTCTCCTGCAGGCGCCATACCACGACAAGCATGGAACCCACTCAGATCACCGTCACCACTGGTGTTGTGAGCATTGTAAACACCTCACATATTATCCTGCAGTATGTGCAGAACCTGCAAAAGCAGGCGAGGAGGTGACGACAGCGCGATCACGATAGTGAGGAGGACACAGGCACAGACTTCTCTCAAAGCACGGGCCCTGGTAATTTGGACATCATGGTGGTAATGGGGCAGGTTCCTGCCGTGGAACGCCAATTCTGGACCTGAGAAACAAGCACAGACTGGTGGGACTGCACAGTGTTGCAGGTCTGGGATGATTCCCAGTGCTATGAAACTTTCGCATGTGTAAGGGCACTTTCATGGAACATTGTGACTTGCTTTCCCCTGCCCTGAAGCGCAAGAATACCAAGATGAGAGCAGCCCTCACCGTTGAGAAGTGAGTGGCGATAGCCCTCTGGAAGCTTGTAACGCCAGACAGCTACCGATCAGTCAGGAATCAATTTGGAGTGGGTAAATCTACCATGGGGGCTGCTGTGATCCAAGTAGCCAAAGCAATCACTGAGCTGCTGCTATCAAGGGTAGTGACTGTGGGAAATGTGCAGGTCATAGTGGAGGCTTTGCTGCAATGGAGTTCCCTAAATGTGGTGGGGCAATAGATGGAACGCATATCCCTATCTTGGGACCGGACCACCTTGGCAGCCAGTACATAAACCAGGGGTCGGCAAGGTTCAGCACGCGGCTCGCCAGGGTAAGCACCCTGGCGGGCCGGGCCAGTTTTATTTACCCACTGACGCGGCAGGTTCGGCCGATCGCGGCCCCCACTGGCCGCGGTTCGCCGTCCCGGGCCAATGGGGGTGGCGAGAAGCTGCAGCCAGCACATCGCTCGCCTGCGCCGCTTCTCGCCGCCCCCATTGGCCCAGGACGGCGAACCGCGGACAGTGGGGGCCACGATCGGCTGAACCTGCTACGTCAGCAGGTAAATAAAATG
>NC_048298.1:106856631-106874488 GCF_013100865.1 Trachemys scripta elegans | reverse complement strand
ATTGAAAAGTACCCCTTATAGTTTATGTAAGGGGTACTTTTCAATGGTGCTGCAAGCATTGGTGGATCACAAGGGACGTTTCACCGACATCAACGTGGGATGGCCGGGAAAGGTGCATGATGCTCGCATCTTCAGGAACTCTGGTCTGTTTGAACAGCTGCAGGAAGGAACTTACTTCTCAGACCAGAAAATTACCGTTGGGGATGTTGAAATGCCTATAGTTATCCTTGGGGACCCAACCTACCCCTTAATGCCATGGCTCATGAAGCCATACACAGGCACCCTGGACAGTAGTAAGGAGCAGTTCAACTACAGGCTGAGCAAGTGCAGAATGGTGGTAGAATGTGCATTTGGATGTTTAAAAGCTCGCTGGCGCAGTTTACCGACTCGGTTAGAGCTCAGCAAAACCAATATTCCCATTGTTATTGCTGCTTGCTGTGTGTGCTACAATATCTGAGAGAGTAAGGGGGAGACGTTATGGTGGGGTGGGAGGTTGAGGCAAACTGCCTGGCGGCCAATTACTCACAGCCAGACACCAGGGTGATTAGAAGAGCACAGCAGGGCACCCTGCGCATCAGAGAAGCTTTGAAAACCAGTTTCATGACTGGCCAGGCTACAGTGTGACAGTTCTCTTTGTTTCTCCTTGATGAAAACCCACCACCTTGGTTGACTCTACTTCCCTGTAAGCCAACCGACGTCCCCACTTCAATCACCGCTTTCAGAGGCAATAAAGTCATTACTGTTTCAAAATCATGCATTCTTTATTAATTCATCACACAAATAGGGCAAAAAGCCCAGGAGCGGTGGGTGAGGAGGGGAGCACCGGGTAGAGTGCTGGATGAAGGGAGGAGGGAAGGACAAGGCCACACTACAGTTCAAAACTTATTGAATGCCAGCCTTCTGTTGCTTGGGCAATCCTCTGCGGTGGAGTGGCTGGGTGCCGTAGCCTTCCTCCCCCCCAGTGTTCTTGGACGTCTTGGTGAGGAGGATATGGAACTTGGAGGAGGGCAGGTGGTTATACAGGGGCTGCAGCAGCAGTCTGTGCTCCTGCTGCCTTTCCTGTAGCTCCACCAGATGCCTAAGCATGTCAGTTTGCTCCCCCATTAGCCTCAGCATTGCACCTTGCCTCCTCTCATCGTGTTCCTCCCTCCTCTCATCGCGTTCATTTAACGCTTTCCTGGACTCTGCCATTGTTTCCCTCCACACATTCTGCTGAGTCCTTTCAGTGCGGGAGGACTGCATGAGCTCTGAGAACATGTCGTCGCAAGTGCATTTTTTTCACCTTCTAATCTGCGCTAGCCTCTGGGACGGAGATGATAGGAGGAGCATAGAAACATTTGTAGCTGCGGGAGGGAAAAAAAGGGAGAGTAGTATTTAAAAAGATACATTTTAGAGAACAAAGGGAAGACTATTTCACACTGAATCAAGGGATTCACATTACATAGCACATGTGCTTTTGGTACAAGTTCGCATTTTGCTTTTTATATTGAGTGCCTGCCGGTTTGGTGTGAGATATCACACATGCTTGGCTGGGCAACAGAATTCGGCTTGCAGGCATCCATGGTAAGGCAAAAGGTTTCGGCTTCTTCAACCTTCATAACATGTGGGAATGGTTTCAAACAGCAGCACCCTCCTTTCCCATACCAAGCAAAGCCCCTTGGGTTGGCCATTTAAAAGGAGGGGCTGCGGTTTTAGGGTGAATGTGCAGCACAACCAAACCCCCTGCCCCCAATTCTCTGGGATGATCGCTTCATCTCCCCGCCCCCGCTACCACACGGCTAGTATCAGGGAAGATCCCTGTCAGCCAAACGCGAACAGCTCAGCATGAACGGGCCTCCCCTCACCGCGTGGCTAACAGTGGGGATGATTTATTTTCAGCCAAAGACCAACAGCCCAGGAGGAACGGGCACCTCTGAATGTCCCCTTAAACAAATTTTCCGTATTTCAACTAGGTGACCATGAATGATATCACTCTCCTGAGGCAAACACAGAGAGATAAAGAACGGATGTTGCTTGAACGCCACCAAAGCCTGGGCCCATTCGCTGCAACGCTTTGTTCTGCAATGATTCCAGACTACTTGCTACTGGCTTGGCGTGGTAAAGTGTCCTACCATGAAGGATGGAATAAGGCAGCCCTCCCCAGAAACCTTCTGCAAAGGCTTTTAGAGTAGCTCCAGGAGAGCTTCATGGAGATGTCCCTGGAGGATTTCAGCTCCATTCCCAGACACATTAACAGACTTTTCCAGTAGCTATACTGTCCGCAAATTCATCCTAAGTCTTCAGGGCAAATTAATCATTAAACACGCTTACTTTTAAACCCTGCCTTATATTTACAAAGGTACACTCACCAGAAGTGCTTCTCCGGCTTCATAGTCCGGGAGCCCGCCTTGGGAGGGTATTGGCTCCAGGGTGATGAACAGTTCCTGGCTGCTGAGGAGAAGGGATTCTCCTCTTGCCTGCTGTGCGCTATCCTCAACCTCCTCATCTTCCTCATCCATAAAATCCTCATCCCTGTTGCGTGAGACTCCCCCCTTGCAGGTGTCCACGGATAGTGGTGGGGTAGTGGTAGGGGCCACCCCTAGAATTGCATGCAGCTCATCATAGAAGTGACATGTATGGGGCTCTGACCCGGAGCGACCGTTTGCCTCCTTTGTTTTTTCGATAGGCCTGACCTCCTTAATTTTCACACGGCACTGCTGTGTGTCCCTTTTGTAGCCTCTGTCCATCATGCCCTTGGAGATTTTGGCAAATATATTGGCATTTCGTCTTTTGGAACGGAGTTCTGCCTGTACGGATTCTTCTCCCCATACAACGATCAGATCCAGTACCTCCCGTTCGGTCCATGCTGGAGCTCTTTTGCGATTCTGGGACTGCATGGTCACCCTGCTGATTAGCTCTGCATGGTCACCCGTGCTGATTAGATCACCACGCTGGCCAAACAGGAAATGAAATTCAAAAGTTCCTGGGGCTTTTCCTGTCTACCTGGCCAGTGCATCTGTGTTGAGAGTGCTGTCAGTGTCCAGAGCAGTCACAATGGAGCACTCTGGGATAGCTCCCGGAGGCCAATACCGTCGAATTGCATCCATACTACCCCAAATTTGACCCAGCGAATTTTAGCGCTAAACCCCTCGCCGTGGAGGAGTACAGAAATCGATTTTAAGAGCCCTTTACATCAACAAAACAGGGTTGGTCATGTGGACAGGTGCAGGGTTAAATCAACCTAACGCTGTTAAATTCGACCTAAACTCGTAGTGTAGACCAGGGCTAACTCACCACATCTCCATCTCACTAGATGTCTCCCCCTCTAGCCCCTGGTGCCCTTTTTTAAACCTGAGATCAGCTGACCCATCACAGGTTCGCTAGCCCTGCTCCATCTTGAAGGAGTCAGTCACCCAGCCTAAAAGAATTATAGAATCATAGAAATGTAGGGCTGAAAGGGAACTTGAGAAGTCATCGAGTCCAGTCCCTTGTGCTGAGACAGGACCAAATAAACTTAGACCATCCCTGACAGGGGTTTGTCCAACCTGTTATTAAAAACCTCTAATGATTGGGGGTTCCACAACCTCCCTTGGAAGCTTATTCCAGAGCTTTAACTATCCTTATAGTTAGAAAGTTTTTCCTAATATGTAACCTACATCTCCCTTGGAGATTTAGCCCATTACTTCTTGTCCTACTTTCAGTGGACATGAAAAACAATTTATCACAGTACTCTTTAGAACAGCCCTTAGCATATTTGAAGACTGTTGTCAGGTCCCCCCTCAGCCTTTTTCCCCCTCAAGACTAAACATGCCCAGTTGTTGTTTTTTAACCTTCCTTTGTAGGTCAGATTTTTCCAACCTTTTTCATTTGTGTTGCTCTCCACTTTATCCACGTCTTTCCTAAGACGGGGTGCCCAGAATTGGACACTGTACGCTCCAGTTCAAGAGAAACACATCTAGGGTGATCTGTGTATCAGTAAAGGGCAAGGAGAGAGCAGTCACTAGTGTGGGCTTTTCTGTGACACTGACAAGATCAAGATCTGAGAACAGGGACACATACCTGGAACACATGATCACTCTGAATAGGTGAGAAGGCTCTATGTGGCATGGCTTTACGAGGCTGAGGGGCAAAGAGGGAAATTAATGAGGGTAAGGAGTTTGTTAGGGGTTAAATACATTATTTTTAGGCTTTCCACAATTATGGCACAATTAGATTTTTACTTTTTTATAATTTTGATAGATATCAGTTTATTTTAAGCATTTTTCAATTTTTATCAATTTAAAATTTCACAGTTGAGGGAAATTGGGGGGGGGCAGAGAGTGCTTATTTAATGACAGTAGAAGTTGAAATTCAAAAATTTAAAGCTTTATAAATGTAAAGCTTTGTTAAAACACAAATTCTAACATCATATGTCAAAATATATGAAGTAAATATCCTTAAATCAAACTCTAATAACTTCTCAAACAACATTTTTCTTGCTTTGCCTATCAGTAAACTTTGATTATCATCAATGGAAATATTGTTTCATGGGTTTGTATGCGTATGGTGTAATGGATGTTTACTGACCTTTACAGATTAAAAATCTATTCCTTTCAAGCCTAAATTATTTTCCTCGTTCAATATTATTTGAGACAATGGAGAAACTCCTCTTCTGAGGACACTTCTTATGGGAAACCAAGAATGCTACCCTGACATAGACTGAAGTCTTGAAGAAGGAAGTTAAGAAGAAACTTGAGACTCTCAAGATGTAGGACCAGATGATTCTTATCTGAGAGTTCTCAGGGAGATCAAATGTGAAATAGCAGTGATACCAAGGAGGAAATGCAATATTAAGCAGTAACTGTTCCCAAAGGCAGGAAAGACAAATGAGTATAACCCTCAGAGAAGTAGAACCTGAGAGGGTAAAAGCAGAACAGCTTATGTGGGGAGAAATTGTGCCTCTCTAACCTGTGGCGATGCTTTGGAAAAGTTAGTAGAGAATGCTGACCCAGTGGACACAGTTTACTCGGATTTGCACAAAGCTTTTAATAAAGACCCTCATATAAGCCTGTTATTAAAGAAAATAAATATCCAAGGATACAATGGGAAATATTGTCAGAGGTTAAAAACTGGCTAAATCACATGCAAAAAAAACTTTGTTAACATGGAGTTAAGGTTGTTGGCACCCAGCAGTGCCCTGTGCTCCTCATTCCCTTCCAGAATGAGAATGTTTGATTCCCAAAACTCAAACACTGACAAACATTGTCAGGAAATGTGGAGTTAAGATCCCCTTGCAAGACAATTACTGGTACAAGAAAAAACAAAACATCAAAATACCAGGAAGGGTGGGGTTAAGGTAACTATTCACACACTACACTGCATGGTGACACCCCATTACAGAAATCAGATGATTTCAAAGAACAGTAGCTTCTCACAGTGGGGAGAAGTTAATAGTGGGGTATAGGGTTGCCAACTTTTTAATTGCAGAAAACCGAATGCCCTTGCCCTGCCCCCACCACACCCCTTCCTCGAGGCCCCACGCTGCACGCCCTTTTTCTGAGGCCCTCCCTCCATTGCTCACTCCATTCCCCCCTCCCTCCATTGCTCACTCTCTCCCACCCTCGCTCACTTACTTATTTTCACTGGGCTGGGGCAGGGGCTTGGGATGCAGGGGGGTGAGGGCTCCGGCTGGGGGTGTGGGCTCTGGGGTGGGGTCAGGGATGAGGGGTTTGGGGTGCAGGAGGGAGCTCTGGGCTGGGGCCAAGGGATTTGGAGTGTGGGAGGGGGATCAGGACTGGGGGTTGGGGCACAGGAGGGGATTCAGGATGCTGGCTCTGGGTGGTGTTGACCTCAGGCGGCCCCAGTATTTCCCGGGGATGGAGGAAGTCTGCGCAGCTCCTGAGAAGCAGTGGCATGTCCCTCCAGCTCCTAGGTGGAGGGGTGGCCAGGGGGATCTGCATGCTGCCCCTGCCCACAGGCGCTGGCCTCGCAGCTCCAACTGGCCGTAGTTCCCAGCCAATGGGAGCTGCAGAGCCGGTGCTCGGAGTGGATCCTGCAGGTGGGGGCAGTGCGCGGAGTCCCCCGGCCACCCCTCTGCCTAGGAGCTGCAGGGACATGCCGGCCACTTCCCAGAAGCAGTACAGAGCCTGCTGGCCCCACTGCAGCCAACCAGACTTTTAGTGGCCCAGTCAGCTGTGCTGACCGGAGCCACCAGGGTCCCTTTTCAAACGGGTATTCCAGTCGAAAACTGTACACCTGGCAATTCTAGGGGGTATCCTGGTGCACTGTTTCAGTTTCAGTATTATTTTATGTGTGTATTAATTAGAGATGGATTAACAGGTTGGATTCAAAGTCCATTGAAGCCAATGAGAATCTTTCCATTAATTTTAGATGGCTTTGGATCAGGCTCTAAAACTGATACCTCCCTTGAATTCAAACTCCTGGATCCAAACTCACCTCTATGGTTTAGGTTCCAAATTCAAATCAGAAGAAGACTGTTTTCTGGTTTCGGTTTGAATGTGGCCAAACTCTCCCAGAATATTTTAGCATAAAAGAGGGAATCTTATGTCGTCAGTTGTGAGTGCCTGAAGTTGTATCAAAATACCTCCTGAGATTTTGACCCCACCAATTGTGAACCGAAAGTGCCAACCTAAATCTAATCTGGATCCACCTATAAACTCCACCTCTTTAGAAGGAATTATTATCCCAGTCATCAGCATGTAAAACATTGCCTCAAATAGCACCTAGCTATTTGTGCATTTTCATCTCCCTATGAAGCATAAGGTATTAGCCACTGGCAGAGGCAGGTAACCATGCAAGCTGGTTCAGTGGTTTGATCTGATATAGGAAATCCTATGTTCCTTTGCACTAGCCCTCTTAAAAACATAATAGACCTCTCACACAGCAAGGGAGTCAAGAGCTCTTCCAAACTCATAGACAGATGGCACAGAATCAGAATTCTCACACACAAATTAGGCCGCTCACCCTCCCCATTCCAACACCCTGCCTCAGAGGGAACATACATTCCATAATGGAAAGGACCACACCGTAGACATTGAGTTCTGGGATCCCTTTACCAGGTTTATTTATATAGCCCTGCGTTGCCATGGAGGAGAACGTTATTATGTAAAGGAAACTCTCTTCGTAAAGCTCTTACTCAATGGCAACAGAATGCCAAAACATGAACTTTTTTCATATTGTTATTCCTCCTCCTGCTGTGCTAACTTCCACCTAGCATCCTGCTCGAGGGCTCAAGCCTGCCTGTAAGACACTTATGGCAAAGTTCTTCCTAGGGATGAAACTAATCAGATTCCACAGAAATTACCCTAAAACCTATAGCATTCACTAGATAACTGTCTCCTTTTGATAGGTGTTTTATCCATTCCATAGAAGTGATATAATTCTCTATTAAACTCCATAGGGTGGTTCAAAAAAACCATAATAAAGTTATCACTTTCAATTAAATTCTATTGGAATTTTCCATCTGAAGAGGAAGAGGGTCTCTTATTGTGTGATTCCAGGCCAGTAGGTGCCTAACAGATTCACAGGGCCAGAAGAGACCATTATGATCATCTTCCTATTGACTGTATATCACAGGCCAGAGAATGTCACACACTGCCTCCTACATCAACCCAGTACAAGAGTATTAGGATTAAAACCTTGCAGTGGCACTGCCTGCCTCACTTACTGGCTCTGACAGAGGACATTTACAGCCTCACCTGAGACTTCATCCAAAAGCTGCTTCTGACCTTTATGGAAAAGTCCAATAGATTTTACCAAGAGCATGATCAACTGTCTATACCAGTGGTTCCCAAACCTGTTCCGCTGCTTATGCAGGGAAAGCCCATGGCAGGCCGGGCCAGTTTGTTTACCTGCCGCGTCTGCAGGTTCGGCCGATCACAGCTCCCAGTGGCTGCAGTTCGCTGCTCCAGGCCAATGGGAGCTGCTGGAAGTGGCGCGGGCTGAGGGACATACTGGCGGCTGAGAATTATATCACTTCCATGGAATGGATAAAACACTGGGAGCTGCGATCGGCCGAACCTGCAGACGCGGCAGGTAAACAAACCGGCCCGGCCTGCCAGGGGCTTTCCCTGCACAAGCAGCGGAATAAGTTTGGGAACCATTGGTCTATACAATTCTAGAGCAGGGACATAATTCCCTAAAACATTCTACAAGTCGGTTCTAGAAAGTCTATAGAAAGGAATCATTCTCTTTTAAATTCTATGGGTTCTTAGAGTAATTTCTAATGAACCCTTTTGATTCTATCCCTGTTCAATTCCGCATGACTTTTCCATAAGGGGAAGTTTATAAACCCTTATACAAATTAACCACCCTGTCAATATATCAATTTCTAATTACTTCTGCACAGGCTGAATGAGCAAGAAGGCAGCTAGCCTGTTTACTATCTTTTTCATGTGAACCTCATGGGACAAGTTGTTAACCATCTTTCCCCAAGTGCCAATCAGGTACGCACTCATGAAGCTCCAGGTACATTTAACTGGAAACGACAGAGCTTCAGACCTCAGTGCTGACTGCCCATAAATGCATGATGTAACTGACATGTTACATATTGTTATATAAAGCAATGAATTCTTATGCTACAACTCTTTCTAGGATGAAGGGTGACTTCATAACTTTCTAATATCCACAAATAGTCCATTGCAGTTTACACAATGATTGCCTGCTAAATCCATTCATGTTCAGTGTCAACTCCTAAGTTACTTTGCAGATCCATTCACCACTGAAGGACAAACAGCATTTGTGGGAGTAAACTGTCTCACTCATGTCAATGGGTTGGTAACTCTGAAACCCAACATTTACAATTAAAGAGTGGAAAACTGCCTAAGTGACTTAGGAGCACAAATCCCATTGGAAAGCACTGGGACTTGTGCTCTGAAGTCCCACAGGAGCTTTTGAAAATCCCACCCTAAAATGGCAACATTGTGCTGATTGGTTTACCAGAAGCATCCAGCTACAGTAGCTCTCCCAAAATCCTAAACTACCTGCCAGATCTTTTCAGGTTCCAGGTATCTCAATTGCTCCCTGCCCAGCTGTCAAAATATCCAGCTTCACCCCTGACAACTTTCAGACAGTTATCAGTACAAGAATCTGCAGCATATTAAACACTGAAAATGTGGGGACAGTGTTAAATAAATTTCATTTACTATCAAAATTAATTTCACAAGGGTTACTGGGCTAAGTGTATTATTCTTGTTCTTAATTTATTCATGAAAACCTTTTATTTTTCATTTAATAGAATATCAGGGCTGGAAGAGACCTCAGGAGGTCATCTAGTCTAACCCCCAGACAGATTTTTGCCCCAGACCCCTAAATGGCCCCCTCAAGGATTAAACTCACAGCCATGGGTTTAGCAGGCCAATGCTCAAACCCCTGAGCTATCTCTCCCCCTTCTGCTGCCACAGAATTTTCAGAGTGCCAAGGGACCCAGGAATCTTGTTGTAGAATTTGGGGCCAGCTGGCTGTGGAGTACACAGGGTCTTGCCTATTATATTGTGCAATATATACAGACTACATTACTAAAGCCTACATACAATACCCAACGTGGTAAAATTATACTATCCCATTACCTGTGAACTTACCCACTCAAAAAAAGTTCAAAATGTGGGTGCACTCCACTACTGTGTGCTAGAAAGTTAAGACAAAATTGTCTGCTTATGTCAGCCCAGATGCATTGCTGGTGTAAACTGGTGTAAGCTCCTTGACTTCAATGGAACTATGCCAATTTAAACCAGCTCAAGATCTGGCCCATATTATGAAATGCATTCGCCACTGCTTCAAGGATTATTCAATGAGTCTCCCTTAGAAATAGATGGTAATTAGAGGTGTACACTACACATCTTATTTCCTGATTTCCCAGATCAGATGTGCTGGTTGATAGAGCTGTATCAGATATTTTCTAAAAATCAGTTTACTTCACAATTGTGACATAAGCCATTATTGATTTCAACAGTATCTCCATTTTGGTGATGAATGGTGCTCCCAGCGCTGCACTATGTGAAAAAAGGGCTGTATAAAATAACCTAATATTCAGACAGCCTAAATGCAGCACAGGTCACGCGCACTACATACATCATGGGCTAAATTCAGAGCTGGTGCGAACTGGTGCTACTCTGTAGAGAGCAGTGGAGATGCACTGGTTCACCACTCCATTAGTTTAGCTGGTGACATTTAGCATATTGATTTTCCAATAGCACACAAATTGTTGCTTCAATGAAGACAGTATTTAAACATGGAAAGATAGATATGTAGAGACAAAGATCAGTCATTTCCTCTTGATCCAGTGCCTCTAGTCACATGCTAGAATATGTGGTTCAAAGCAGCGAAACATTACAGAATATTTGGATACTTGCAAGGATCTCTTGAAGCAAAACTTGCTACAACAATTGACGCTCACAGCCCCTAATATTCTAAGGCAACTCCCCCTAGCTGCAGCATAGATATAATTTGTAGATTGTATTAGCACACCCATGCTAGCATTCATCTAGCTAGCACAGCTAAATATAACTGTGGGAATGCGGTTGTGCAGGAGTCAGTGTGGGCTGCACACCTGGCCTCCCAGGTATGCATTCGCATTGTTAGCTGTGCTGAAGCCTGAACCCCATTGCTATTTTTAGTGTGCTAGCTAGGTTAAAGCTAGCATGCGTAGGGCTGCACGAGCTGCAAATTACCTCTGGTTTTAATGTAGCTATAGCCCAAGTTTGATACAAAAGGATACTGGTTTGGTGATACTGCTTTCACAGCAGTGAATGCAGTGTCAGTCACTTCAAAGCCAAAGAGATGGGCCTGGTATAAAAATCCATATAGAATAGAAAAGAAATAGAAACTCATTGTGGAATTTAAAAGGTGCTCTGTATCCAGCCATCTAATATACATTCATATACCGGATCTCCTGCACTGGTCAAAATGAAGTGACAAAGCGCGCACAACAGCATCATGTCGCTAGATAGAGGTGTACTACAGAGGTCTGAGCACATGTGTAAGAGCCAGGTAGTTTCAAGTTCCAATCCTAGCTCTGATACAGACTCCCACTTTGCCCCCTTCTACATACAGTTTCCCTTGTGTTAGGAATCTAGTTTTGAATGCAGGTTTTAGAAACATTTTCAGCAATGTGATTATGCTGAAGAGGTGCATAATATTTCAAAACTGATCAGTACCTAGTCCTGAATGCTTTATAAAAAGTTTCGCCTTTACAAAAAAACAAACAAACAAAAAGCTTTGTCTTGTTCACACCTGCCAACATAACAGCATTTGCAGAAAAAACAGATTCCTAGTTAGGACCTTAACCTCCTTGCCTCTTTCACCATTTACACAATGGTGAGAAGTGGATGTAGTTTACTCCCAATAATAGATGAGGAGGTGTCAATTCCAGGAGAGGAAAAGCTGCTTCTGTAGTGAGCCAGTCACTCCCAGTCCCTATTCAAGCCCAGATTAATGGTGTTGAATTTGCAAATGAATTTTAGTTCTGCTGTTTCTCTTTGAAGAAACACTACAAGAAGAAGAACTCTGCGTGGACTCCTCCTGACGGTCGAAATGACAGACTGGACCTCTACATAGAGTGTTTCCGCAGACGTGCACAGGCTGAAATTGTGGACAAACAACATCACTTGTCCCATAACCTCAGCCGTACAGAACGCAATGCCATCCACAGCCTCAGAAACAACTCTTGACATTATCATCAAAGGGGCTGACAAAGGAGGTGCTGTAGTCATAATGAACAGGTCAGATTATGAACAGGAGGCTGCCAGGCAACTCTCCAAGACCACATTCTACAGGCCACTATCCTCTGATCCCACTGAGGAATACCAAAAGAAACTACACCATCTGCTCAAGAAACTCCCAGCTACAGTACGGGAACAAATCTACATGGACACACCCCCAGAACCCCGACCAGGGGTATTCTATCTGTTACCCAAGATCCATAAACCCGGAAACCCTGGACACCCCATCATCTCAGGCATTGGCACTCTGACAGCAGGATTATCTGGCTATTTGGACTTTCTCCTCAGACCCTATGCTACCAGCACTCCCAGCTATCTTCGAGACACCACCGACTTCCTGAGGAAACTACAATGCATTGATGTTCTTCCTGAAAACACCATCCTGGCCACCATGGATGTAGAAGCACTTTATACCAATATTCCACATGAGGATGGACTACAAGCTGTCAGGAACAGTATCCCTGATGAGGCCACAGCAAGCCTGGTGGCTGAGCTTTGTGACTTTGTCCTCACCCACAACCACTTCAGATTTGGGGACAACTTATACCTTCAAGTCAGTGGCACTGCAATGGGTACCCGCATGGCCCCACAGTATGCCAACATTTTTATGGCTGACTTAGAACAACGCTTCCTCAGCTCTCGTCCCCTAGTGCCCCTCCTCTACTTGCGCTACATTGATGACATCTTCATCATATGGACCCACGGAAAGGAGGCCCTTGAAGAATTCCACCTGGACTTCAACAATTTCCACCCCACCATCAACCTCAGCCTGGACCAGTCCACACAAGAGATCCACTTCCTGGACACTACAGTACAAATAAGTGATGGTCACATAAACACCACCCTATACCGGAAACCTACTGACCGCTATACGTACCTACATGCCTCCAGCTTCCATCCAAGACACATCACACGATCCATTGTCTACAGCCAAGCCCTGAGATACAACCGAATTTGCTCCAACCCCTCAGACAGAGACAAACACCTACAAGATCTTTATCAAGCATTTGTGAAACTACAATACCCACCTGGGGAAGTGAGGAAACAGATTGACAGAGCAAGACAGGTACCCAGAAATCACCTACTACAGGACAGGCCCAACAAGAACAATAACAGAACACCACTGGCCATCACATACAGCCCCCAGCTAAAACCTCTCCAGCGCATTATCCACGATCTACAACCTATCCTGGAAAATGATCCCTCACTGTCACAGACCTTGGGAGGCAGGCCAGTCCTCGCTTACAGACAACCCCCCAACCTGAAGCAAATACTCACCAGCAACTACACACCACACCACAGAAACACCAACCCAGGAACCTATCCCTGTAGCAAACCTCGTTGCCTACTCTGTCCCCATATCTACTCTGGCAACAGCATCAGAGGACCCAACCACATCAGCCACACCATCAGGGGCTCATTCACCTGCACATCCACTAATGTCATATATGCCATCATGTGCCAGCAATGCCCCTCTGCCATGTACATTGGCCAAACCGGACAGTCCCTCCGCAAAAGAATAAATGGACACAAATCGGACATCAGGAATGGTAACATACACAAGCCAGTAAGTGAACACTTCAATCTCCCTGGTCATTCTATTACAGATTTAAAAGTCACTATCATTGAACAAAAAAAACTTCAGAAACAGACTTCAAAGAGAAACAGCAGAACTAAAATTCATTTGCAAATTCAACACCATTAATCTGGGCTTGAATAGGGACTGGGAGTGGCTGGCTCACTACAGAAGCAGCTTTTCCTCTCCTGGAATTGACACCTCCTCATCTATTATTGGGAGTAAACTACATCCACCCTGATTGAATTGGCCCTGTCAACACTGGTTCTCCACTTGTGAAGTAACTCCCTGCTCTCCATGTGTCAGTATATAATGCCTGCATCTGTAACTTTCACTCTATGCATCCGAAGAAGTGAGGTTTTTACTCACGAAAGCTTATGCCCAAATAAATCTGTTAGTCTTTAAGGTGCCACCAGACTCCTTGTTGTTTTTGTACAATGGTGAGAGTAAAACTTAATTACCTCCCTCCCTTCCAGGAGTGTTGAGGCTTAATTAACTCATGTTTGTAAAACACTAAAGATGAAAAGCACTAAGGCCCTGTCTTCGTGCAGCTGAGTAGGGAAAAGCGCTGCAGTCTGTCCACACTGACAGCTGCCAGCGCAGTGGTGTGGCCACACTTGTAACATTTGCAGCTGTGTTGGGAGCGGTGCAGCTATCCCAGCATTCATGTGGCTGCAACGTGCTTTTCAAAACGGGGGGGGGGGGGGGAGAAGGCGGATTGTGACAGGGAGTGTGCGGGGAGAGAGAGTGCTTTTTGGAGGATGTCAGCTCTCTATTTTGCAAGTTCCGAACTCCCGGCCCCCTGCTCATTCATTCACTCACTCAAAGCAAGCTGCAAACTGTTTGCTTTTCTCTGTGGTATGTATGAGCTTTGAAACTGGCACTTCCGCATTCCTGCAGCTGGTCACAACAATGGAGAGGATTGGTCACTTGACAAGGTGATTAGTACCACGCGTTCACACTCACACCCGTGAGTCATAACCACTCTGCTCCAGCTGTTATTCCTCTCCCAGATGTGGAGTACCTGCAGCGGTGTACCCAGGGAGATACAGCACTGTAAGTGCCCTGCCAGTGTGGACGGGGAGTGAGTTACAGCGCTGGGGGAGGCTTTACAGCGCTGTAACTTGCAAGTGTAGCCAAGGCCTAAGAGCCTGATTCACAGTAGGTGCTGAGCATTCACGGTTTCCACTGACTTGATTGCAATTGTAAGTGGTCATCACTTTTGAAAAATCGGGCCCCAGGTTTTGTGATCTCATTAATAAAAAGAATCAGAGCTTTTCAATGAAATAAACGATGAACTGCAACAAAAATCGTGACCAGAAACTGGACAAAAAAAGAGTTTTCTCATCCTGGGATGTTTGCATTTCCTATCCATTGCAAGCACTAAAACTTGTAAATGAATCCGCACTGAATGTTATTTCAGTCTTTAACACTGCAGCATGTTCAGAGATTGCAGCTTTCCAGGTCTATGAATCTCAGCACAGCATCAAGGAAATGATGGTCACAGAGCTTTGGTGTGAAGTTAATGTACAGGGTCTGATCATATAGCTACTGTACAATGACCTTATAGAAAGATCCTATACAATTCAATACATATTAATAACTTTTTGTTATTGTCTTTTTGGACCATCCTATAGAATTTCATAGAGAATTATATCCCCATTATAGAAATGTTAAAGGATAGTTTTAAAAGGCTGTAGCAAGGAGCTAATTCTCTATTATATTCTATAGATTTTCAGAGTAATTTCTATAGAACCCTATTACATTTCTATAGAGCTCAACTGATTCTTTATTAAATTATATAGGACTTTTTTTAAGGGCAGGGTCTGTGGTAATGATGCAGAAGGAGAAGTTTCTAAGTACAGATAAGTGCTCACTAACCAATGCCACAGAATGAAAGGAGAGACTCTCTAGGTACCACATAATCACAAAGTTATTAGCAAACTAGAAGGAGATCACAGAAGTGCAAAAAAAAAAAATGTGGGTTTTCTCCTGTCTTCAGCACAGTACACTGTCTGGCTAGCCTCTCCCATCCCCTCCAGCACCCTCTCTCTGCTGGCTTCTCTTTATAGTTCTCTTTAACCTCCCTTCTTTCCCCAGTTATTCCACAGCATTCTCTGACTCTCGCATTCTCCCCAGTTCTCAGTAGCCCCATTTGCCTACCCAGCTCCCTGTGACCTCTCCTCTCTATTCCCAGCTCTGTGACTCCCACCGTGACTGCAAGGTCTCTGTAAAGCCCCCTCCCTCTCTGAGTCTCTCCTTAAGCATCTCTATGAGCTCAGTCTCCTTTTTCTCCATCTCTCTATAAGTTCTGCACGAGTCTTCCAGAGACAAAAAGAAACTCAACACTACAGTATTAATAAGTGATAGCCAGTCCCCTTGTTTCCCTTTCCTCTGCTCTTCTCAGGTAGGCAAGTGATCTGCCTCTGGCAGGGATAACAACAGAAAGCCAGGCCTCCGAACCCAGCCATTACACTTTCACTCACCCCCAGCAGACCATTCTGCTATGCACGGCCACGCCAAAACCTGGGGCATACTGCAAACTGAAAAACAGTCTTCCAGACAAGTTAGCACTTGAACAGGTGGATAAGTATACTAGGACTCATTGGCTGCTTCACAGCTCACACCAGCATCTCAGCTGACCAAAAACTGACAACAGGGGTCTGTTTTGTGGCCTAGATACTACAATATCTCCTCTTAATGGCTGTGACTTGCCGGGAAAACACAATCAGTCTTTTTTGCCCCAACCCTGGCAAGAACACAGGGCATCCTGGACTACCTGTTGTAAAGTGCATCCCTAACATGTGGGGAAGGAAGTGGGACTAGAGGTGCAGCTAGGGTTAAATAGAGCCCTCAGGACCCTACGGGTACTTGTACTCCCCTGTCTTTCTGCATCCATCTGTTGTCTCTTGTCTTGTACTTAGATTGTAAGCCTCTTGGGACAGGGACCATCTTTGTGTTCTGTGCTTGTACAGCCCCTAATGCAAGGGGGCCTGGCCCATGAATAAGGGGTGCTACAGCTATAGACAGACAGACAGATTACTTGTGGCAGGGGCTCTGGTGAACTTGGAGGTTAGTTGTAGTTACCCTCCCCAATGGACAGCTCCCCCCTCAACCAATATTGTGCAAACCCCAGGACTCCTCTCCCCCCAGCAGAGCATCCAGCCTGCTCACCCACCTCTGACCAAGTGCCTGTTCAATGCCACCACCCATAAGTGCCTCGTCGGTGCCCTTACTCAAAGCACCCTCATCCAACTGAGCACCCGAACCCTAACCCAAGAGAAGGGTCTCACTCAAAAGAGTGCCTGGCCAGCATCTTCACTTAAAGGAGTGCCTACATAGCACTCTCACCCAACGAAGCCACCCAACTCACTGCCAGCTCAATTTAACCATGGCAGTTCCATGGAAACGGTGAGCCAACTGGTCTACTTTTCAAAGCCCCTCAGAGAGCTCAGCAGATGCTCCCTTGTCCCTTCCCTCTCTGTGCCCAGCTCTCTTGCTTATTAAACCAATTAGACTAAATGATGCATATTGCACCCTTGGGCAAGAAGCTGAGAAAACAGCTAATGAAAGGACAGAGCGAAGGGTGAATGAGTTTAGTGTAAGTGCGATTTATAACCTCCCCCCTTTCCCTGGTCTCCCAGGCCTTTCCCGTCCAAAAATAAAAAGCAACAATTAAACCTCTCTGTAAGATTCTGAAAGCTGTTGCTATGGCTAAATGTGACGGCAATTAAAAGGCTGCACTGATTCCTTATTGATATCTTGGAAAAACCCTCTCAAAGTCAACACTAATATGATGTGGGTTATTTATAATCTGGGATTTGACTTACTAGGGACAAAGAAGTCCTCCTCCCCCCCATCTGACAAGAGGTGACATTAAGGTCTGATCAACCAGTCAGAGCAGTGCTCAGTAAGATATGGGCTCTGCAGACCTCAGTTTGACTCCCCGAAGACATCCATGAAGCATCAACACTGATGAACAGATGAGGAGCTGCAGTTGAGAACATCTGGCCAGGAAGCCAATATGTTCACTTTAATCATGCCCTGAGAGACATTAAAATGCACACATAAAATTGACACTACAAAAACATCAAGGGGTTCCCCAGTTAGTCTCTCTCAATTGCTTCTTCATCCATTTTGCTCAGTTTCAAAGTCAAAAGAAGTTGTTTTTTTTAATTGCCAATGTCACAAACTGCAACCTGGAATCTGAAAATCAAGGCAGGTGCCTCTGGCAACTGTGGTCAATTACCTTACAAACTGCACAGCTGCCTACTTATATTTAACCAGTTGTACAGCTATTAGTGCTCACTGAATACTTCAAAAATAATCACAAATATTAATTCAAATTTGAAAATGAATTTGCTTGGGTCCTGTCAATGCTCCTGTTGTGTTTGCTTGCCAAAAGTGTTTGTGATTGACTTATACTAACACAAACAACTGAAAAGAGCATAGTTTAAGGCAGAGGTTCTCAAACAACCCCCTTCTGGCAACAAAAATTACTACAAAAAGAACAGATGTACTTGTGGCACCTTAGAGACTAACAAATTTATTAGAGCATAAGCTTTCGTGGACTACAGCCCACTTC
>NC_048298.1:106814091-106851631 GCF_013100865.1 Trachemys scripta elegans | reverse complement strand
GAAGTGGGCTGTAGTCCACGAAAGCTTATGCTCTAATAAATTTGTTAGTCTCTAAGGTGCCACAAGTACTCCTGGTTTTTTTGCGGATACAGACTAACACGGCTGCTACTCTGAAACCAAAAATTACTACATGACCCCAGGACGGGGGACTGAAGCCTGAGCCCACCTGAGCCCCTCCATCCCGGGTGGGTGGGGTCCAAAGCCCAAGGGTTTCAGCCCCAGGAAGGGGGCCTGTAACCTGAGCCCCACTCCCCAGGGCTGAAGCCCTCAGGCTTCTGCTTCGGTCCTGGGCAGTGGAGCTGGGGCTTCGGCCCTGGGCCCCAGCAACCCTAAGTCAGCCCTGGTGACCCCATTAAAATGGGGTCGTGACTCACTTTGGGGTCCTGACCCACAGATTGAGAGCCACTAGTTTAAGGTCAGATTTTTGATTTCTCAAAGAAAACAAAATTTCAATTCACTTTCTACAGGCATTTATATCAGAAACTTGATTCTTATTCAGTCAGGAGACAGAAACAATATCATGTACCAATCACAATTAAACAACACAGATACTATTTGGTCAAACATTAAATGCATTTGAGAAGATTGTGCTCTGGTCATAAATGTTCCCTAAGCAAAACCCAGGTGAAATGTATTAAATAAATTATTATTTGAAAATTATGTACTCAGCACTATTAGTTCAACAGTTGTTGAACTAAACACAACTCACAAAGATCTGTCTGGGGCTATCAGCTTGCAGATGCTGTTCAAGCTCACCCAAGTTTTGCTCATTTCAATTAGAGATCAATATTGGCACTTTAACTCCATGTAACGAAGAGTTCTCTCTGAACAGGCATTGCCCACTCTACACCCTATGCCCATACATAATCATAGAATATCAGGGTTGGAAAGGACCTCAGGAGGTCATCTAGTCCAAGCCCCTGCTCAAAGCAGAGCTAATCCCCAGACAGATTTTTGCCCCAGATCCCAGAACTCTCAATCCTGGGTTTAGCAGGCCAATGCTCAAACCACTGAGCTAGCAATGCAAACCCCATGCAGGAATTTAATGTTTATTATCCTGGCTCAGACCATTGGTCCAGCCCATCAGATATCCTGGCTTTGGCAGTGGCCAGTTCCAGATGCTTTGGAGGCAGGACAAAAGAACCCTCAAGCACCTGCAGTAGTATTGCTTTACGTGAAGGAAAAATGTCCTCCTGACTTCACACAGGCAATCAGCTTATGCCCTTAAGCACAAGAGCTAATTAGCTCTTATCTTAGTATGCATAGCTGTAAATGTTATTAGTCATAAAATTATCCAGCCTTCTAAAAAATTCAGCCACAGTATTTGTCTCATTGACCTCCTGTGGCACTGAATTAATGATGTTGACAATAGCCTACCCACTGCAGGATTGATTTGATTGTAAATTTACTGCTCTTTAAATGGAGTGACTCCTTGTTCTTGTGTGATGGGTCAGGGTAAAATGAAGGAGACTGATCAATTTTCAGTGTAGCCTGCATAATTTAAATACCACTTGCAGGCCTGCTCTTAACTCTTCTCATTTCTTGGCTAAATATTCTTGTGAATATCTTCAGCCCTTAACTATCTTTGTTGGCCTTCTCTGGTCCTTTTCAAACTTCATTCTGTCTTTCTGTTGAAGTGTCCAGAATTAGTCATGGTGCTCCATAGGGCGACGTATCCTTGCCCAACTAGAATGTCAGAGTGCAATGAAATCAACAGGGATCCTTCCACTCATTTCAGCTGCCTTTGGATCAGGCCCTAAGCCTCCATCCTACTTGTTTTTTTAATCTGCTACTGTAAACTGAACTGATTCCCAACATTCTGTTCGCTTTTTTGACTGCCGCTGCACATTGAGTGGATGTTTTCAGAGAATTATTCACAACTCCAAGACCTCTCTCTTGAGTGGTAACAGCTAATTTAGACCCCATCATTTTATATGGATAGTTGGGATGATGTTTTCCAATGTGCATTACTTTGCATTTATCAACATTGAATTTCATCTGCCATTTTGTTGCCCAGTCACCCAGTTTTGTGAGATCCTTTTGTAGCTCTTCGCAGTCTGCTTGGGACTTGTATTTGTATCATCTGCAAATTTTGGCGCCTCACTGTTTACCCCTTTTTAGAGATAATTTATGAATATGTTGAGTAGGACTGATCTCAGTACAGACCTCTGGGGACCTCTATATATCGCTCTCCATTCTGAAAACTGACCATTTATTCCTACCCTTTGTTTTCTATCTTTTAACCAGTTACCAATCCATGAGAGCACCTTCCCACTTATCCCATGATGGCTTACTTTGCTTAAGGACCTTTGGTGAGGGATCTTGTCAAAGGCTTTCTGAAAATCTAAGTATACTATATCCACTGGATCCCCCTTGTCCACATGCTTGCTGACCCCCTCAAAGAATTCTAGTAGGTTGTTAAGGCATGATTTCCCTTTACAAAAACCATGTTGACTCTTCCTCCACAAATTAAGTTCATCTATGGGTCTGACAATTTTGTTCTTTACTATAGTTTCAACCAGTTTGCCCGGTACTGAAGTCAGGTTCACCGGCCTGTAATTGCCAGGATCACCTCTGGAGTCCTTTTAAAAAATTGACGTCACATTAGCTGTCCTCCAGTCATTTGGAACAGAAGTTGATTTAAATGATAGGTTACAAACTACCGTTAGTAGTTCTACAATTTCACATTTGAGTTCCTTCAGAACTCTTGGGTGAATACCATCTGGTCCTGGTGACTTATAGGGCCGGTGCAAGGATATTTTGCGCCCTAGGTGAAACTTCCACCTTGTGCCCCCCCTGTAACATCGGTTCATTGAGGGGCAAATCCCAACGAACCTTTATAGACCCCAGGGGCCAGCCATGCCCAGGGGCTGCTCCCCAGACCAGGTACCCCGCTCCCCGCCCCCTGAACTCCCCTGGAGAGTGCACAGTCCCGCCGCGAGCCCTCCCCTCCCCACCCCACCCCAGCGGCCCCTGCCCAAGTCCACTCACTGGCTTTGCCGGGCTTGGGCCGCTGCAGCAGCTTAGTAAGGAGGAGCTGCCTTCTGGGGGCTCCTGCAGCAGATGCATGCAGGCAGCGACCCCAGTGCGCCCCCCCTGACTCCCCCCGCTTGGGCTCTGTGGCTCCCAGGAGTGTGAGCCGCCACCGCCCCTCCTGGAGCAGGCTCAGGGCCCCGCGCCCCAGCGGCGGCTCACATGCCCAGGAGCCACAGAACCCGAGCGTGGCAAGGGGGGAGCACGGGGGCCTCTGCCTGCATGCATCTGCTGCAGCCTGCAGAAGCCCCCTGGGGGGGCGCCAGCCCGCAGCTTGGGCAGGAAGGATGGGGGGCGTGGCTGTTCCCCGCTAGCAGCTCCTGCCCCCCTGCACGACACCGGCTCCTCCATGACTGGGGCTCGCCACCGCTGCAAGCAGGATGCTCTGGCTCTCCGGTGCCTCCGGAAGGCAGCTCCTCCCTGCCGAGCCAGGGCACCGCTTTTTGGTGCCCCCAGGGCTGTCCCTAGGATTTATGGGGCCCTATACAGTATTATTAAACTGGTGCCCATATGCCCAACGGCAGCCTGAGCTTGCAGCCCGGCGGGGGCAGAGGGACCAAGCAGAAAGAATAACAAGATGCCTGGCCCGCCTCACAGTGGCGGAGAGTCACAGTTCCCCGCAGAGACCGCTGTACTCTCTCTCTCACGCAGAATGGACATGCAGAAGGTACCTAATTAAAAGCACTAAACTTGGGAATAAAAAATGTCAGTCACAGGTTTTTTGATATGCGCTGAAGTTTGTCAGACATTTATTTGCAAAAACTTTGTAGTAAGGGTGAGTCAGCTGTCTTGCTGAATACAACATTAAATATTATGGAATACATGATGCAGCTCTTCTCTGTTTTACATTTTCTTAATCAGTATTTCTAAGCTGATTTTATATTTTAAATGTACCCTTAAGCCTTCATAAAGTAATCATTCCAGATTACTACATATTTAACTCACTGAAACAGACATTATTTTAAATTAATCAGTCACAGAGGTTTAGTGTGTTCATAACAATGTTCATTGCTTTTAGAAAAAGGGAACACTCATTTACTGTGTGTGATCTCCATAACAATACACATGTTTATGAAATTTCACCAACTTTAAAAAATACATTTCCAAAGATTTTAGGCATAACAAAGGATTTTATATCTTACTAAGGTACTGATTTTGCTTAAAACTAGTTCATCTGATAGTCAGAAGTAAAGAAAGGGAAACTCTTTGTCCACCTATCTGGAAGCAAAGGGCTGTTGCTTCCTTTAATGGGGGAGGGGGGAACGGAGGGGAGAGGAGGTGAAGGGAGAAATGGATGGACAGAAAGGACAGGAAGACTTTGGAAGTAAGTTTTTTTTACTATAGTGATTAAAATGTGTATTTTAGATAAGGGTGTTCTTTTGAAGAATTTATTTAAAAAACCATATGTCTGAAGATCCACGCATTTAAGGCTGAAGATGATTGTGCATCTAAAAATCTATGCAAGGATTTTTTAGAGATGTGATTTTATAATCTTCACCAACTCACTAATGAAATACTTTTAAAGCAAATTTTAAACTAAGGTCCTGTAGACTGACATGTCCTGAGTAAACTTAGATAATTTTTTCACATCTTATCTTATTGCGCGAGGAGCAATGCACAACTGTTTTTGTCAGTACATTCAGAAACTGACAGTAGATACCTGGGGTTTGGCAAATGCCTATTAAATGTCTTCATTGCCCCTTGAATGGCTCTTTAACAGTTTCAGTGTTGTGCTAATAGGTCTGGCAGGGTGGAGACTTTTTCTCTTTTAACTACTAGATCCCCTTCCCAGGAAGGCTCGGAGCCTGCAGGAAGGGTCAGAACAGGGATAGAAAAGCAGGAGGGTGGACACTAAGACCCAGTGGTGCCCCAAATTTTCAGGTGCCCTACCCAGCTGCCTACGGCTGTGGACGGCCCTGGGTATCCCCAACCACTTCCCGCGGAGTGACTGCCTAGTCTGCCTAGTGGTTGCACCGGCCCTGCTTATTACTGTTTAGTTTATTAATTTGTTCCAAAATCTAGACACCTCAATCTGCAATAATTCCTCAGATTTGTCACCTAAAAAGAATTGCTCAGGTTTGGGAATCACCCTCACATCCTCAGCTGTGAAGAACAATGCAAAGAATTCATTTAGTTTCTCTGCAATGGCCTTATAGTCCTTGAGTGCTCCTTTAGCATCTCGATAGTCCAGTGGCCCCACTGGTTGTTTAGCAGGCTTCCTGCTTCTGATGTACTTTAAAAAATTTTAGCTATTATTTTTTGAGTCTTTGACTAACAGTACTTCAAATTCTTTGTTGGCCTTCCTGATTATATTTTTACACTTCATTTACCAGAGTTTATGCTCCTTTCTATTTTCCTCACTTGGATTTAACTTCCACCTTTTAAAGGATGCTTTTTTGCCTCTCACTGCTTCTTTTACTTTGTTGTTTAGCCACGGTGGCACTTTTTTGGTTCTCTTATTATGTTTTTTAATTTGGGATATACATTTAAGTTGAGCCTCTATTATGGTGTCTTTAAAAAGTTTCCATGCAGCTTATAAGGATTTCACTTTTAGCACTGTACCTTTTAATTTCTGTTTAACTAACTTCCTCATTTTTGTGTAGTCCCCCTTTCTGAAATTAAATACTACCATGTTGGGCTGCTGTGGTGTTTTCCCCACGACAGTGATGTTAAATTTAATTATATTATAGTCATTATTACGAAGCGGTCCAGCTATATTCACCTCTTGGACCAGATCCTGTGCTGCACTTAGGACTAAATCAAGAATTGCCTCTCTTCTTGTGGGTTCCAGGACTAGCTGCTCCAAGCAGTGTTTTAAGGTGTTCTGCATCCCGTCCTGAGGTGACATGTAGCCACTCAATAGGAGGATAGTTGAAATCCCCCATTATTATTATTGAGTTTTTTATTTTTATAGCCTCTCTAATCTCCCTGAACATTTCAGAGTCACTATCACCCTCCTGGTCAGGTGGTTGGTAATATATCCCCGCAGCCCAAGCCCTGCAATCTTGAGTCAGCTGATCCAGCCGTGGATCTTTTACTGCTGTTTAGATGTACCTTTGGAGTCCAGACACAGGGCTCTGCAGTAGGGATCCTGGAAGCCATCAGAGCCCCAGCTTGTGCTGGGTTTCTCAGGGCCATAAGGCTCCCTAACATGGAGCTGGGAGCTTGGAACCCTTTGCTCTACCCAGGGCTTGGCTCCTAAGTCCACAGCAGGGAGCCTAGAAGCCGAGCTCCAAATGGGGCTCTCAGGTGTTCCAGGCTCCCTGCCAGAAGAATGAACACACACACACGTGCACACACACATCCCTACCTTATGTCTACAATGAATTCCTCACAATTAGGCTTCTTGGCTGAGGTCAAGAGTGGACATGATTGGATCAGAAGGGAGTTACTAGCAGGAAGAGACACTCTCCATAGCATCATCTCCTTGGAAACCTATATGGACTTTCCCAAGTTCATGCTGACCTGCCAGCAGTAATTTACATTAACTCCAACTACTAGATGCCTTCAAATCTACCCCCCCCCGGCCCCCCGATGGAAAGCTTTTGAGCCAGGCACTGTTGGATAGGTCATGACAGCAGGTGACAGAGCACTCAATGAGTAGTATCACAGAGGTCTGAGATGCCATGTAGACACTCTGACTCTCTGCATGATCTCCCTATAGATCTGCGATATCCATAGGTAAGGAGGGCCATACCCCTGCTAACTTTGTGGATGGCAGTATAGGCGCAGAATTTCTAATGTGCCAGGGGGTGCTCGGCCCCACCCTATTCCACTCCTTCTCACAAGGACCCAGCCCCACCCTGCCTCTTCCCTGCCCCCTCTCCCAAGTGTGGCCAGCCCTCGCTCCTTCCCCCCAGCGCCTCCTGCACACCACGGAACAGCTGATTGCGGCAAGTGGGAGGCACTGGGAGAGAGTGGGAGGCACTGATGGGAGGCTGCCAGTGGGTGCTGAGAACCCACCCTTTTTTCCCCATGGGCACTCCAGGCCTGGAGCACTCACAGAGCCGGTTCCTATGGGCCTTCTGGTAGCCTAGATTGTGAGCGCTCTGGTACATGTACTGCCTTTGTGCTATTTGTTTGTACAGTGTCTTGCACCATGAAGCAGTACGGTGCTCCTGCAACAGAACTAGTAACCAGTAATAATGTGTGTTATGTTGGCTACATGCAGGATGTGAGGATAGGGATGAGGCTGTTTTCAAAAGTGTCAAAACTTAATTATGGCTTCTCAGACTTGTAGACACTTGTTTTTTTAACTACAACATTCTTTTGATGCTTAAGTGACTTATAGTAACAACCTTAGCTCTGTTAGCAAAGACTTCACCTAGAACTGTGAAGGTGCCCAAAAGCCTGCCAGCATCTGAAAGGTACAGACTGAGACATTTGGGATGACAGACAGGCAGACAACTTGTAACTTCAGCTAAAAAGATTAGACAGAAGGCATGTTTACACTGAAGTTAGAAGTAAATTGCAGCATGTGTATACATACCCCAGGCAGCTTTAATCTAGCTAGTTCGGGTGCAAATAGCTGTGAAGCTGTGGCAGCACGGGCTCGCCACCTGAATAAGTGCCCATGCTTCTGGATGGGCTTGTACAGCCCATGCGACTGCAGCTTAACTGCTATTGGTATCAGAGCTTGCCAGATTAATGCTAGCTTGGGTATATCTACGTGTGCTGCAAACACAACTTCAGCTGCAGTGTTGACATACCCTAAGAGACTCTGAGAGGGTAGACTGGGGAAATGAGGAACATTATGCTAAAAATAGTGGGGATGGTCTCCCCTAAATTGGGATTCTGGGAATGGATGGCAATAGGCATCAACAAAACATCATCATTATGGTTACAGCCCTGTGCCTGGGGAGGTATGAACATTTCATTCAATTATATCATTATCTGGAGCCCCACTTACACTCTTGAATAAGGAGAGGCCCAGGGTTGGGATAGCAAAGGCCGTGGCTGGTCAGGGCTGAGGTGCATTTGGAGGCTATGTGGGAACTCAGATCTGACTTATCAGAGTGCTGAAGAACAGGAGTGAGTCTTGCTGGCAGAGCAGTGGGAGGGCCAAGACTACAGCGCTGTAAATTGGGGCCCTATCTTGATGCACCACCAGGATGCATTTTTCAATCCCATGAGCTCAATCAAGTTAGCCTAACATGATTGAAAAGCCCCACTCAGATGCAGCCTAACATATCTGAAGCCATGTTAGCAGGCTGAGTTGTAGTCGGGGGGGGGGGGAGGGAGATGCTTGCGTATGAGGGAAAGGGGCAGGGCAGGACTGAAATAACGTGGGGTGCTGCAGGTCAGGAGTGAGGTGCTTTGGCAGAGCTCTGAAGAGTCCCAGGGCTGGAATTGCTGGAGGTGACAGCAATTCAGGATTGAAGTGCACTGGGAAAGCTGTGTGAGAAGCCAGGGAGGGTGGGTGCTGGAGGTATGCACTGAGGTGCACAGTCAGAAATACGTAAGGGAAATTTGCAAATTCCATACTCACATCTTAATTTAGCTAATGTCCTTCATTTCCATTAGCATTACTCACCCTCCAAAGAAACCAGGAAGGGAAAAATATTGTAACAGAAAATGAGTTGTACAATGTGCATTACCTGGCAGAACTGAGCAGTGTCTGTCATGTGCATGTCTTTCAGGGGCAGGGGCAAGGGCATGTGCAGGGGAGCAGCATGCACGTGTGGGAATTTGTGGATTCAGTAATGTGTAGGTAGGTACATGCATGTATGAGGAGGGGTATGCATGTGGTGCCTGTCTGAGTGAATGGCAGGAAATGTATAGGGAGATAGTGTAGTAGGGAGCGTATCTGTGTTCTGGGAAAGAATGTGGAGGAGTATGTGGCAGTATGTAGGTAGAAATATGGTATGTATTCAATAGTAAAGGCAGGAATGTAGTGTGCAGAAGGGAGGAGGGGCAGTCTGTATGTGGGAGAGGTGGAATTGCTCTGTGTATTGGCATTGGGTGTGTTTCTGTACGTGTTAATGTGAATGTTTATAGGGGCATATGGGTGGGTGGTTGTGGGAAGGGGTGCACTGTGTGGGCAGTGTGTGTATACCACAGAGCGTGGGGATAGCGTGTGTGTGGTACATGGATGTGAGTACAGGAATGTGTAGGGAAACAGTAGCAGACACATCGATAGTGTGTGCACACTCAATTCCCTAGGACCCCATGGCTGGGCCACAGCAGCACCAGCAGGGACTCTTACAAGCCACTTCTTGTTTTGAATTAACTCTTTCACCTCTGATGCCCTCACTGATCAGTAGCTCCCACAACAGGATCTCTTGGCACCACAACTATGGTAGGGAGGGGAAGAGGCAGCAAGTGAGGTCCTATTATAAACACTCTTTAGTGTTGGTTTTTCCTCTCTTATCCCAATGACAGAACCATGATGAAAACCAGTCCCTCCCCCAACAGGAGAATGCAGCCTCCTTCCCTCGCTCCTAGTGATGTAATACAGTTTCTAAGTCTGCTATCAAAAAATCATAGGCTGTGATTTAATATTAACCCTGGGAAGTCTCGCGGCGTATAATTACAGGACACGGTGCACAGCCGCTCCACAGAGAAAACATTGACTACAGGCACATTAGGGAGGAGTGACATCCAGTCAAGCACACAGGTAACACTTGGCCCTTGACTCTGGCACAATGCACCAGACAGTGCTAGGAGGTGGCTTACACATAACAGTGCCTCTGACAAACTGCCAGATCCCTCACCCCCACTCCACAACAAGGGGATTCTGTACTCAATGGAGTGAAGGAAGATCATGCTGATCTAAACAAGATGTTCATTGCTTGCCATTTCCAAAGACCTTCTGTGCACAGGCCCGGCCTGTGTAACACCTTTCCTCCTCCCTCAGTGATGTGCTACATGAGGAAACGCAGACCAAAACTGTGACGTCACAGCCACTGGGAAAGATAATAGTGGCCTGTAAGGTGTGTGTTCCACAGCTCTTCCACTGGGAATGCCGGGTTCTTGGGCGCTTGGGCTTACTTTCAGACAGGCATTGGTTACAATTGCTTTGGAAGTGTTACGAACGTGGGCATATTGGAACAGAAGACAGGTACAAAAATCATGTAGATAGGACCCTCTTCGTCCCCCCGAACACAATGCAAAGCTGTGGTGCAGCATTTTCCTTTTAATGTTTCTTTATTTTATTTTTGAGATATTCACCAGCTGCTTCTTGGTGTCATTTCTGGTCTGAACAGCCATACACACACACCTGAATGCTCACACAGACATGACACACAAGTGCAGAGACACCAACACAAAGTCATCCACAGGGAAACAGCTACAGAACAATATGTGCACACATGTTTATTCACAATCATGCAAACACACAGACAGACATGCGCACATATGGAAAAAAACATGCATCTAACTTCCTTGCTAACCTCTTCCTGATTTCATTCCCCCCCCTCCTCTTTTCTTGTTCAAACACATCCAGCCTGACGCTCTCCACGAAGCACTGCCAAGTTCAAAGACAACTCTGGTAATACTCATGTCTGCTATCCTCACCAGCAGGCTTGATAGCTAGAGTGATGCAAGCAGCCCCATGCACCCTTTGCACAAGAGAGTCCCCTATTACCTCTTAACCAGTACCAAAGACTCTGTAAGCTACTTTTGCACTGATCTATGTCACTCAGCAATAAACAAACACATGTGGACCCAATCCAAGCGATAGCTACAGGTTCTAGGAAGTGGCAGCTCTGGGTCAACCTGATAATGAAATGCTCTGAGAAAGCTGCGGCACGTTAGCAGGTTTAAACCACGCCTCGCCTGTCTGGGTTGATCTGAGGATAGTGAGCAATCTTAACATCTACAGATCCAAAGGAAGAAATCTCAGTGGAAAATTCAGGAGCTTGGCCTAGAGGGTGGGATCACCTTCGAGAATTCAAATGCCTGGCTGGAGAGAGAGGGAAGCAGGATACTGTTACAGTGGGATTTAACAGACTGGTTTAATGCATTAGTTCAGTGGTGTCCAACCTTATTACACAGGAAGGCCACATAAAGCTCAGCCCAACATTGTGTGGGCCAAACAGATTCTACATATTTTAGTAAGATATAAAGTCACCTATATGGATTTATATTTTAAGTTCAGATTGTTTCAGATGTATTTAGATAGGCTGTTTCTATGTAGGGTATTGTGTATTTACACACTTATGTAAACTAAAATAATGTAAGCATGATGACAAAAAACTAATGAATCAGCCATTAGTATATTGTGATGAAGCAGGCTGCGGGCCTTATAAAATTCTCCGGCGGGCTGTACACAGCCCATGGGCTGTAGGTTGGGCATCCCTACTTTAGTTGATAGGGTCCAGCTAAATGTATTTGTCCAGCAGGCCCTGCTAGTCTTGATTTTCTTCCAAGTGAAGCCTCGGGGCAGTTCAATCCCAGCCTCAGGGTACCAGCATATCTGAGTGCAGCAGGTAACCTGAGTTTCCAGCTCATGATAGTTACCTATCAAACTTTGCCATCCAGCTCTTTAAACTTCCCATCAATTCTGACAACAGGAATGCAAATGAAATCTCAAGCATCAGCTAATGGACTGCAGAGTGAGGAAGTGATTCCCAACAGCCCCCAACCATCTACCTACAGCCTTCTTCACTTGGCCAAATTCATTATCAGGATTTGGGGCGGGGGGCGGGGGGGAGGCTTCCTCTGAAACATCAGGCACTGGTCACTGTCAAGTGGCAGGACACCGACTTCATAGAACTATGCTCTCCTCCACTGTGGCTGATCCTAATGCATGTTCCCATGTACTGTGGTTTGGACCCATTCCTAATAAAAAAGCAAGGCTAATAGATCTACACTGGGGTGGTGTTGCTTTGATCAGGGTCCCTTCCCCCAGCGGCTGAGCACAAATTGTCTCTCTTTTTTCATGTTAAAAATACCCTGATGGCCCCAAAGCAGCCACTTCTTCTTTGGCCTCTGGCAAAGAAAAGGAAAGGGAAGCCAGAGACCCACTTGAAAGTTTGATTTTCTTATTTAACTGGAATGAAAATTACAGAGCGGTGCTGCTGGGAGGGAGGTGTCCTTGTTCAGAGCAGTTGTGCACATAGTTGACATGACAGCAAGGGGGGGGGGAGCTGTTGCTCCCTTAGTTCCTTCTTCTCTTGGAGCCCTCTCTCCTCACAGAAAATGGTCAGCTTTAGTCCCCAGCTCATTTTATTGTAACATCTAATGAAAAGGAGACCAAACAAGGGGCTCCCGAGGGTGACCAGATAGCAAGTATGGAAAATCGGGACAAGGGGTGGGGGGAGTAATAGGGGCCTTTATAAAACAAAGCCTTGAAAATCGAGACAGCTGGTCACCCTAGGGCTCCCACACATCTGTGTATGTTCTACCAGGGGGATTAAGGTGGCTATATCACAGCTAGGAGGCCAGATGCCCAGACCCTCCAACTTCATCCATCTCATCTGCCCTGGTTTCTCAGTTGATAATAGGGAAAGTGGGATTTTGCCTCCATTTCAGTGCAAGTTGTTGTCTGGCAACCACTCCCAGGCTTGAGATCAGGCCCTTCTTTGTTTTTACTGCCCTTCTGATTGTAGTCCTTCCCTTTCTGGGGCTCAGATTCCTTCATGCTGGGCCTTTGTGCCCTGCCTGTTGGCATCCCTGTTAAACTATCTGTATCCAAAGGAGTATGGACATTCTATATCTCTTAGCTACCCTAGCCTATGGCCTCAACTCTCTGCTGCTGAACGGCCTCACTACCTCCTCCCCATAACATGGTTCCCCCTCCCTACTCTCCCTATTTTATGCAGCCCCAGCTCTCACACCCTGACACCCGTTGGACTCAGCTCCACACCACTCCAACCTCTTGCTGAATATCTTAACTTTGGCCTTTAATACATTATTTTGGACTTCATTAAAATACAGGATTGCCAAACTGGATCAGACCCAGTGTCCATCAAGTCCAGCATCCTGTCTCCGACAGTGGCCAGCACCAGGTGCCTCAGGTGCATGAAACCCTGCTGAAGGCAGTTGGGGGGTAATCTTCCCCCCATATTAGGTCTCATCCTGATCTCTAATAGCTAGAGAGTGGCTTAAGCCGTAAAAGTAGGAGATCTTAATATCCTTTCAAAAATGTGTTAGACTTATTTATAACAACTCTGCATCATCCTGTTAACCATAGATTCATAGATTATAGGACTGGAAGGGACCTCGAGAGGTCATCAAGTCCAGTCCCCTGCCCTCATGGCAGGACCAAATGCTGTCTAAATGTAAATGTGCCACCCCTTTTTGAATCTTACTAAGTTCTTGGTCACATCATCATCTTGTGGCAAAGAGCTCTACACTTAATTACACATTGTTGTGAAAAAGTATTTCCTTTTATCCGTTGTGTACTTGCCATTTTTTAATTTCATTGACCGTCCCCTTGGTCTGGTGTTATGCAACAGACGTTCTCCATCTACCTTCTCTGTACCATTCATTGTTTGATACACTTTTTTATCACATACCCTCTTATTAGACTCCTTTCCGAGATAAACTATCCCAGTCTTTTCAATCTCTCTTCATCTGAGTGTTTCCAGGCCCTTCATCATTACCGTTGCCCCTCTCTGAGCCACCTCTAATTCTGCAATATCCTCTTTGAGATGGGGTGACCAGTGCTGTACACGGCATTCCAAGAGACTGCATCACTGATTTCTACAAAGGCATTATATTATTCTCTGTATTGATCTCCATCCAACCTGTAGGCATCCTAACATCTGGTTTGCTTTTTTGATCATAGCTGAATGTTGAACCAAGGTCTTCATTGAGCCGTCCTGACTGACACCCACATCCTTTTCCTGAGCTCATATAGTTAATTTAGAACATTCTAAGGTGTAGGCGTAGTTTAATTTTTCTCTGCAATGTGCACTACTGTGCATTTATCGACAACAAACTTCATTTGCCATCAGGCTGCCCATTCCCCTGGCTTGACTGGGTCCCTCAGAAGTTCACAGTCCATTCCAAAACTGTACAGATAGAGGACAAAGATGAGACACTGATCAGCTCTTTAAAGGGTTGAATTCCTCTCCTCCATCCTCTCTTCTCATCTGGAGGCTACAATCCAGGCAAGTTTCATGAGTGGGACGCCATGAGACATTCGAGTGTGACCCGCGGCTGCCTCATTGGGTTTTGTTGTAGTAATGCACACATCAACAGAGCAGGTTGCGTAATAAAGGCAGAACAGGTGAGAGTGCCTTGACTAGCAGTGGCATGAAGGCAGGGTCTAGCATAAAAGACAGCAACAATACAGCCTGCTCCAGAACTCCTACTGAAGCCCATATAAGGCTTCACATCTATACATATTAAAGCACTTCCCAAGGATGAGTAAAGCAGCAGCAATTTTACAAACTAGGTTAACTGAGGCACAGACAGAACAAGTGACCATTTAGACAGCTAAATATTAGCGGCAGTAAAATCTTTGGTAGCTGGTTATCGCAGGCCTGGGAGGGGGCGTGGATAGATGCCCATTTTCCTAAGGCAAAAAACCCCCAGCTCTGCCCATCAGTGAACCTCTCCTTAAATATGGGGAGATGCCTGCTCCAAAGAGCGATACCGAGACTGAAGGAAGAGTAGGTCTGAGAAGCAGGGTTTCCTAAGAAGCCCTACGACTGCACCTGCACTGCCCATCCTAGCTGGGACTCCCAAGGTTTTCCTCTGAGGCACCTCATATCCCTGAGTGTCACACTTCTGCTTCTCATCTCAATGGGATTTTTGAAAAGCAAGGGACTCTGGGCTCTCTGCAGGGAGATTTAATACCATTCTCCTCTCTGACCCAGCCAAGCCTGGAAAGACAGACACAGCTCTTGGCGAGAAACGTCCTATCTAAATTTAGCCTCCAGCTCTCCACCCAGGCAGCTCAAATGCTTTGGAAGGCTGGGCAATGGTGAGGTAATGACCGGGAGATTCTTTCTTTAGGCATCCCACATGGCCACATACTGCCAGCTAAATATAAACCTTGTGAACAGAAGAACTTGTGTTGGTTCTGGATGAAGCAGCTCCCATTGAGCGTCTCACAAGGAGGGAGAAAGACCAATTTCAGCTTTCAGGGAACCTAGGGTGTCCAGATGTCCCGATTTTATTGGGACAGTCCCGATATTTGAGGCTTTGTTTTCTATGGGTGCCTATTACCCCCTACTCCCTGTCCTGATTTTTCACACTTGCTCTCTGGTCACCCGAAGGGAACCAGGGTTTTGGACGCAGGGAGACATCACTAGTAATACTCAGTCCCCATCAGAACACAGGTCTGCTTTGGACTTTCAGGCCTCTTTCACGAGCATATGTGGTCTAAATCTTTATAGAAAGATCAAGGCCCAGCACACAATTCAAAGCAAATTTAGTCACTGGAACATCACATAGCTCATAAGGCATGAGTGAGAACTGGCCTCATTCCCCATCCCTTTCCACAGTGCTACATCTGGCGGGAAAGGCACAGCTAATGAAAAGCTAAAGCATACAGCATTCTACCAGGATGCAGCTTTTCTTGCACCACTCCTGCCTCACAACTGCCTGAGTTTGCACATGCAACATAGTAGGATACTAATGCTACTGGTTTCAGAGTGGTAGCTGTGTTAGTCTTGTGGCAAAGTACCTTCTTCTCCTCAGCAGGCTCAATCCTTTTTGCCTTGGAGACACAGGCTTGGGCAAGGCAGGTCCTTACCGGTAGCACAGGGTCCAGCTATTCCTATCCCCAGTCAGTCCCTTGTGCTAGTTTTCCTTCCTTTCTGAGGACGGAGCACAGCCTTCCTTCCGGGAAGGGTTCGGTGTCTTGCTGCACCTAGTCTACTAGCAGCTTCCCTCATCCACTCCACCCCCTCCTCCCTTCCATGCAGGGGAGGATTTAAAAAGGTCTCAAGCAGTTGGAGCCAGCTGAACCTAATTAGTTCCCTAGTAACCTCTTTTCCAGCTGAACCTTGTTTCCCCCTGGTTATCTCCCCTCAGTGGATTAGGTGAGGCCTTTTAACCCCCTGGGACTAATTATTACCCCGCCCCCCCCTTGTAGCTGTTTGTCCTGGGTTTACCACAGTCTGTATCAGCAAAAAAGAATGAGGAGTACTTGTGGCACCTTAGAGACTAACACATTTATTTGGGCATAAGTTTTCGTGGGCTAAAACCCACTTCATCGGATGCATGCAGTGGAAAATACAGTAGGAAGATGTATATACACAGAGAACATGAAAAAAATGGGTGTTGCCATACCAACTGTAACAAGACTAATCAATTAAGATGGGATATTATCAGCAGGAGGAAAAAAAAAAACGTTTGTAGTGATAATCAGGATGGCCCATTTCCAACAGTTGACAAGAAGGTCTGAGTAACAGTAGGGGGAAAAATTAGCATGGGGAAATAGTTTTACTTTGTGTAATGACCCATCTACTCCCAGTCTTTATTCAAGCCTAATTTAATGGTGCCCAGTTTGCAAATTAATTCCAATTCAGCAGTTTCTCGTTGGAGTCTGTTTTTGAAGACAGGCCAGTCCTCGCTTACAGACAGCCACCCAACCTGAAGCAAATACTCACTAGCAACCACACAACAAAAACACTAACCCAGGAACCCTAATTTGCTACTGTTACATGTGGTTCAATGCAAACTCCATGCCCAGATAAACTCTCAAAAGACAATAGCATTCACCTGACACAGAAAGAAGGAATCAGGCTGCTGCAGCACCAGGGCACAGGTGCAATGTGCCACTGAGTAATCACAGCCCAACCTGACTCACCAAGTCAGGAGGGAGTGGCATGGGAACATGTACTGTGCAGAAGTCTTGGCATTTCTGCACATGCCAGTCATACACGTCATGGGTAAACAAATGGGGCTTTACAATAGTCCCTTTGTAATAATCCTATATAAAATTTGTACGGCACCTTCACCCCAGAGGGATTCCCAAACCCTTTACAAATTATGGGCCTCATCCCAAGAATGCTAAGCTCTTGCACCTCACATTGACTGCAGTGGGAGGCACAGACTCTCAGGATCAGACCCTGTATATACACAGGAATCACATCACAACTGAAGTGAAGTGCAAGGGGAACAGCCAGGCAAACATATAACTTGCAGCATCCCACAGAGCAGTGGTGAGGAGGTATTTTGGCCACGACAGATAGTCATAGGCAGTGTTAGTCCAACATCCCCCACATGGCCCTGCCAACATGCCTCATGACTGACCTGAAACGTAGGGTAACGTAGGGTAGTGGTGGTCGGAGACTCTCTGCTGAGGGGGACGGAGGCGCCCATCTGTCGCCCTGACATCTCATCTCGGGAGGTATGCTGCCTGCCGGGGGCCCGTATCCGAGACGTTACGGAGGCATTGTCGAGGATTATCCAGCCCTCTGACTACTACCCCATGCTACTCATCCATGTGGGCACAAATGATACTGCGCGGTGTGACACTGAGCGGATCAAGAGTGACTACAGGGCTCTGGGAGTACGGGTGAAGGAGTTTGGAGCGCAGGTGGTATTCTCTTCAATTCTTCCTGTCAAAGGTAGGGGCCCGGGCAGAGACAGATGCATCATGGAGGTGAATGCCTGGCTGCGAAGATGGTGTCGCCAGGAGGGCTTTGGCTTCCTAGACCACGGGATGCTATTCGAGGAAGGACTGCTAGGCAGAGATGGCGTTCACCTTTCGAGGAGAGGAAAGACCCTATTCGGACACAGACTGGCTAACCTAGTGAGGAGAGCTTTAAACTAGGTTCGATGGGGACAGGTGAGCAAAGCCCACAGGTAAGTGGGGAACATGGAGACCGGGGAGATGGGTCGGAAACGAGAGGGAGTGTGGGCTATATTGGCAGAGAGAAAGGAGAGTCAGGACAAAACTGGGAGGAAAGATCAAACCAGTATCTTAGATGCCTATATACAAATGCGAGAAGTATGGGGAATGAGCAGGAAGAACTGGAAGTGCTAATAAATAAATACAACTATGACATTGTTGGCATCACTGAAACTTGGTGGGATAATACACATGATTGGAATGTTGGTGTGGATGGGTACAGCTTGCTCAGGAAGGACAGACAGGGAAAAAAGGGAGGAGGTGTTGCCTTATATATTAAAAATGTACACACTTGGACTGAGGTAGAGATGGACATAGGAGACGGAAGTGTTGAGAGTCTCTGGGTTAGGCTAAAAGGGGCAAAAAACCAGGGAGATGTCATGCTAGGAGTCTACTACAGGCCACCTAACCAGGTGGAAGAGGTGGATGAGGCTTTTTTCAAGCAACTAACAAAATCATCCAAAGCCCAAGATTTGGTGGTGATGGGGGACTTCAACTATCCGGATATATGTTGGGAAAATAACACAGCGGGGCACAGACTATCCAACAAATTCCTGGACTGCATTGGAGACAACTTTTTATTTCAGAAGGTTGAAAAAGCTACTAGGGGGGAAGCTGTTCTAGACTTGATTTTAACAAATAGGGAGGAACTCGTTGAGAATGTGAAAGTAGAAGGCAGCCTTGGTGAAAGTGATCATGAAATCATAGAGTTTGCAATTCTAAGGAAGGGTAGAAGGGAGAACAGCAAAATAGAGACAATGGATTTCAGGAAGGCAGATTTTGGGAAGCTCAGAGAGCTGATAGGTAAGGTCCCATGGGAATCAAGACTGAGGGGAAAAACAACTGAGGAGAGTTGGCAGTTTTTCAAAGGGACACTATTAAGGGCCCAAAAGCAAGCTATTCCGCTGGTTAGGAAAGAGAGAAAATGTGGCAAAAGACCACCTTGGCTTAACCACGAGATCTTGCACGATCTAAAAAATAAAAAGGAGTCATATAAAAAATGGAAACTAGGACAGATTACAAAGGATGAATATAGGCAAACAACACAGGAATGCAGGGGCAAGATTAGAAAGGCAAAGGCACAAAATGAGCTCAAACTAGCTACGGGAATAAAAGGAAACAAGAAGACTTTTTATCAATACATTAGAAGCAAGAGGAAGAGCAAAGACAGGGTAGGCCCACTGCTTAGTGAAGAGGGAGAAACAGTAACAGGAAACTGGAAATGGCAGAGATGCTTAATGACTTCTTTGTTTCGGTCTTCACAGAGAAGTCTGAAGGAATGCCTAACATAGTGAATACTAATGGGAAGGGGGTAGGTTTAGCGGATAAAATAAAAAAAGAACAAGTTAAAAATCACTTAGAAAAGTTAGATGCCTGCAAGTCACCCGGGCCTGATGAAATGCATCCTAGAATACTCAAGGAGCTAATAGAGGAGGTATCTGAGCCTCTAGCTATTATCTTTGAAAAGTCATGGGAGACGGGAGAGATTCCAGAAGACTGGAAAAGGGCAAATATAGTGCCCATCTATAAAAAGGGAAATAAAAACAACCCAGGAAACTACAGACCAGTTAGTTTAACTTCTGTGCCAGGGAAGATAATGGAGCAAGTAATTAAGGAAATCATCTGCAAACACTTGGAAGGTGGTAAGGTGATAGGGAACAGCCAGCATGGATTTGTGAAAAACAAATCATGTCAAACCAATCTGATAGCTTTCTTTGATAGGATAACGAGCCTTGTGGATAAGGGTGAAGCGGTGGATGTGGTATACCTAGACTTTAGTAAGGCATTTGATACGGTCTCGCATGATATTCTTATCGATAAACTAGGCAAATACAATTTAGATGGGGCTACTATAAGGTGGGTGCATAACTGGCTGGATAACCGTACTCAGAGAGTTGTTATTAATGGTTCCCAATCCTGCTGGAAAGGAGTAACGAGTGGGGTACCGCAGGGGTCTGTTTTGGGACCGGCTCTGTTCAATATCTTCATCAACGACTTAGATATTGGCATAGAAAGTACGCTTATTAAGTTTGCGGATGATACCAAACTGGGAGGGATTGCAACTACTTTGGAGGACAGGGTCATAATTCAAAATGATCTGAGATTGGAGAAATGGTCTGAGCTAAACAGGATGAAGTTTAACAAAGACAAATGCAAAGTGCTACACTTAGGAAGGAAAAATCAATTTCACACATACAGAATGGGAAAAGACTGTCTAGGAAGGAGTACGGCAGAAAGGGATCTAGGGGTTATAGTGGACCACAAGCTAAATATGAGTCAACAGTGTGATGCTGTTGCAAAAAAAGCAAACATGATTCTGGGATGTATTAACAGGTGTGTTGTGAGCAAGACACGAGAAGTCATTCTTCCGCTCTACTCTGCTCTGGTTAGGCCTCAGCTGGAGTATTGTGTCCAGTTCTGGGTGCCGCATTTTAAAAAAGATGTGGAGAAATTGGAAAGGGTCCAATGAAGAGCAACAAGAATGATTAAAGGTCTTGAGAACATGACCTATGAAGGAAGGCTGAAAGAATTGGGTTTGTTTAGTTTGGAAAAGAGAAGACTGAGAGGGGACATGATAGCAGTTTTCAGGTATCTAAAAGGGTGTCATAAGGAGGAGGGAGAGAACTTGTTCACCTTAGCCTCTAAGGATAGAACCAGAAACAATGGGTTTAAACTGCAGCAAGGGAGGTCTAGGTTGGACATTAGGAAAAAGTTCCTAACTGTCAGGGTGGTTAAACACTGGAACAAATTGCCTAGGGAGGTTGTGGAATCTCCGTCTCTGGAGATATTTAAGAGTAGGTTAGATAAATGTCTATCAGGGATGGTCTAGACAGTATTTGGTCCTGCCATGCGGGCAGGGGACTGGACTCGATGACCTCTCGAGGTCCCTTCCAGTCCTAGAATCTATGAATCTATGAATCTATGAAGGGATCATCTGCAGGAACAAGAGAGAAGATCACTCTTGGTGGCCTTAGCTTCTCTGCTGTATGAGTATGCCAATAAAGAAACCAATTATAATGGTGGTTCTTGTGATGGGGACAGACATCCATTAGGGTCTGGACTGAGATTCCATCACCACCACCCAGGCCATTAAGCCACCAACAGATGGTAATGACTTCTGCTCATTCCCATCCTCACCTAGAGTTAAATGGATGATGTAGAAGAGAAAGTCTCCATATCCCATTAGCAATATCCAGCGGCATCTAGTGCCTCCTTCCTCCTCCCTTTAGTTTATTAGATGGCAATCCATCCTGTGTTCTAGGGAACTAGAATCCTGGAAAAGTGTGTGATTGAGGCTATATGGAAGAACATCTCCTAGGGCCTTCAAAAGCATAGGAACATCACAGACAGATCTGGAAGTGAGGGCATTTTTCTGCTGCTAGCACCTTCCATGAGGCAATCATTTTGAAGGTGTTACCTTTTAGTTTGCTGTCTTCTCCCTTTGGCTTATAGTTTATACTCAATGCGTACAAGAAAAGTATGTGCAGCCACAAATCAGCAAGTCTCTGCTCATGAGCATTGCATCACCCTGGATGCAAATAATCATGCACAATACTGCAAATGTATGTGTAATGTGTGTGCCCATGAACCTCTGTATGTAAATCTACTCGGAAAGATCCCTCTGTGTTTCTGGACACGCTTGTTTCTTGGTGTGCTTGGGCACAGCAGCTAGAGAGAGAGGATGACACACTTGAACAAACCGGGGTTGGTTTCAAGGAAGTAGCTTGCTGCTTCCCTTGTACACAAATGCACACACACCTGCCACTACTACATCCAGATTCTGAGCAATTCACAGTGCTACATCATACCCTGGAGGCAGAAGAGCCCACCCCCAGGAAAGAGAAAAGGGCCTGCTCTGGGGAGGCATGGAGGGAAGGGAGCCAGGAGTTGCATGCTGGGAGAAGGAAAGAAGGTCCTGCCAAAAGAGGCCCAGGGCCCTCTAAAAGGGGTATTATTAGCTCATTTGTCTGGTTTCTTCTGAGCCCTCCTCATTTTCCACCTCAGACACTAGGACTATGCACTATTGTGTTAGGAGAGTTGCTGCACTAGACTCTGGAAACGAGACAGAACCATTTGTTGCTCAGTCCGTCACAACAAGACAGAAAGACAGTACACTCCCAGCATCATTTATACATAAAGGCCTGGTCTACACTACGAGTTTAGGTCGAACATAGCAGCATTAAATCGAATTAAGCCTGGACACGTCCACACAACGAAGCCCTTTTTTCCGACTTAAAGGACCCACTAAACCGGTTTCTTTACTCCACCTCCGATGAGGGGATTAGCGCTGAAATCAGCCTTTCCGAGTCAGATTTGGGGTAGTGTGGACGGAATTCGACGGTATTGGCCTCTGGGAGCTATCCCAGAGTGCTTCATTGTGACCGCTCTGGACAGCACTCTCAACTCAGATGCACTGACCAGGTAGACAGGAAAAGCCCTGCATACTTTTGAATTTCATTTCCTGTTTGCCCAGTCTGGAGAGCACAGGTGACCACGCAGAGCTCATCAGCATAGGTAACCATGATGGAGTCCCAGGATCGCAAAAGAGCTCCAGCATGGACCGAACGGGAGGTACGGGATCTGCTCGCCATATGAGGAGACGAATCAGTGCTAGCTGAACTCCCTTGCAGTAAACGAAATGGCAAAATATTAGAAAAAGTCTCAAAGGCCATGAAGGACAGAGGCCATAACAGGGACGCACAGCAGTGCCGCGTGAAAATTAAGGAGCTAAGGCTAGCCTACCACAAAGCCAGAGAGGCAAATGGAAGGTCCAGGACAGAGCTGCAGACATGCCGCTTCTACACGGAGCTGCATGCCATGCTAGGGGGTACAGCCACCACTACCCCAACCGTGTGCTATGACTCCATCAATGGAGAAGCACGCAACAGGGAAGCGGGTTTGGGGTACGAGGAAGATGGTGATGAAGATAATGAAGCTCACAGCAAGGAAGCAGAGAAACTGGTTTCCCCAACAGCCAGGATCTGTTTATCACCCTGGACCTGGAACCAGTAACCCCCGAACTCACCCAAGGCGTGCTCCCAGACCCTGAGGGCGCACAAGGGACCTCTGGTGAGTGTACCTTTGTAAATATTACACATGGTTTAAAAGCAAGCGTGTTTAATGATTAATTTGCCCTGGCAATCGCGCCCAGTACAGCTACTGGAAAAGTCTGTTAACGTGCATGGGGATGGAGCGGAAATCCTCCAGGGACATCTCCAGAAAGCTCTCCTTCATGTACTCCCAAAGCTTTTGCAAAAGGTTTCTGGGGAGGGCTGCCTTATCCCGTCCGCCATGGTAGGACACTTTACCACGCCAGGCCAGTAGCACGTAGTCTGGAATCATTGCATAACAAAGCATGGCAGCATATGGTCCTGGTGTTTGCTGGCATGCAGACAACATCCATTCCTTATCTCTCTTTGTTATCCTCAGGAGAGTGATATCATTCACGGTCACCTGGTTGAAATGGGGTAATTTTATTAAGGGGACATTCAGAGATGCCTGTTCCTGCTCGGCTGAACAGAAATATTCCCCGCTGTTAGCCACGCGGTGAGGGGGAGGGGTGAAGTGATCATCCCAGAGAATTGGGTGTGGGGGCAGGGAGGGGGGTTAGTTGGATTTGTGCTGCATGTTAACCCGGAAACCGCAGCCCCTCCTTTTACATTGCAAACCCATTTTAAATGGCCAACCCAACGGGTGCTTGGTATGGGAAATGAGGGCGCTGCTGTTTGAAACCATTCCCACATGTTATGAAGATTAAAAAAGCCAAAAGACTGTGGCTTACCATGGCTGCCTGCAAGCCGAATTCTGTTGCCTGGCACTGCGTGAGTGATCTCTCACACCAAACCGACAGGCCCTCAATATAAGAGGAAAAATGCGACCTTGTAACGAAAGCACATGTGCTGTGTAATGTGAACAGCAAAATTTAACGTGAAAGAGTGTACCCATTGTTCTCTAAAATGTGTCTTTTTTAACCACCTCTCCCTTCTCCTCCACCAGCTGCAAATGTTTCTCCTTCACAGAGGCTAGTGAAGATTAGAAGGAGAAAACGGCGGACTCGGGATGATATGTTCTCAGAGCTCCAGATGTCCTCCCACGCTGACACAGCACAGCAGAATGCGTGGAAGCAGTCAACGTCAGAGTGCAAAAAAGCACAATATGAACGAGAGGAGAGGTGGCGGGCTGAATCACGGGCTGAAGAGAGCAGGTGGTGGGCCGAAGAGGATAGGTGGCGTCAGATTCCTGACAGAAGGCAGAAGTCGATGCTCCAGCTGCTGGAGCATCAAACTGATATCCTCCAGCGTATGGTTGAGCTGCAGGAAAGGCAGCAGGAGCAGAGACCGCCGCTACAGCCCCAGTGTAACCAACAGCCCTCCTCCCCAAGTTCCATAGCCTCCTCACTCAGACGCCCAAAAACGCTGTGGGTGGGCCTCCGGCCACCCACCACTCCACCCCAGATGATTGCCCAAGCATCAGAAGGCTGGCCTTCAATAAGAGTTAAAGCTTTAAACTGCAGTGTGTCCTTGTACTTCCCTCCTTTCCCACCCGGCGCTTCCCTCCTCCCCCACCCCTCCCGGGCTACCTTGGCAGTTATCCCCCTATTTGTGTGATGAATTAATAAAGAATGCATGAATGTGAAGTAACAATGACTTTATTGCCTCTGCAAGCAGTACTTGAAGGGGGGAGGAGAGGGTGGTTAGCTTACAGGGAAGTAGAGTGAACTGGGGTAGGGGGCGGGGTGTTCATCAAGGAGATGTTTCACACCGTAGCCTGGCCAGTCACAAAACTGGTTTTCAAAGCTTCGCTGATGCACACTGCGCCCTGCTGTACTCTTCTAACCGCCCTGATCTCTGGCTGTGCGTAAACAGCGGCCAGGCGATTTGCCTCAACCTCCCACCCCGCCATAAATGTCTCCCCCTTACTCTCACAGATATTGTGGAGCGCACAGCAAGCAGCAATAACAATTGGAATATTGGTTTCGCTGAGGTCTATCCGAGTCAGCGCGCTTTTAAACGTCAAAATGCACATTCTACCACCATTCCGCACTTGCTCAGCCTATATAGGCTATATAGTTGAACAGGTCCTGACTACTGTCCAGGCTGCCTGTGTACGGCTTCATGAGCCATGGCATTAAGGGGTAGGCTGGGTCCCCAAGGATAACTATAGGCATTTCAACATTCCCAACGGTTATTTTCTGGTCCGGGAAGAAAGTCCCTTCCTCCAGCTTTTGAAACAGACTAGAGTTCCTGAAGACGCAAGCATCATGTTCCTTTCCCGGCCATCCCACGCTGATGTTAGTGAAATGTCCCTTGTGATCCACCAGGGCTTGCAGCAGCATTGAAAAGTACCCTTTTCGGTTTATGTACTCGGTGGCTTGATGCTCTAGTGACAAGATAGAGATATGGGTTCTGTCTATCGCCCCACCACAGTTAGGGAATCCCATTGCAGCAAAGCCATCCGCTATGACCTGCACGTTTCCCAGAGTCACTCCCTTGATATCAGCAGGTCTTTGATTGCATTGGCTACTTGGATCACAGCAGCCCGCACAGTAGATTTGCCCACTCCAAATTGATTTCTGACTGACCGGTAGCTGTCTGGCGTTGCAAGCTTCCACAAGACTATCGCCATTCGCTTCTCAACTGCGAGGGCTGCTCTCATCCTGGTATTCTGGCGCTTCAGGGCAGGGGAAAGCAAGTCACAAAATTCCATGAACATGCCCTTACGCATGCGAAAGTTTCGCAGCCACTGGGAATTGTCCCCCACCTTCAACACGATGCGGTCCCATCAGTCTGTGCTTGTTTCCCGGGCCCAGAATTGGCGTTCCACGTCATGAACCTGCCCCAGTAACACCATGATTTGCACATTGCTGGGGCCCATACTTAGTGAGAGGTCTATGTCCATGTCAATTTCTTCATCACTCTCGTCGCCGCGCTGCAATTGCCTCCTTGCCTGGTTTTGCTTTGGCATGTTCTGGCTCTGCATATACTCCAGGACAATGCGCGTGGTGTCCATAGTGCTCATAATTGCTGCGTGATCTGAGCGGGCTCCATGATCCCAGTGCTATGGCGTCTGGGCTGAAAAAAGGCTCGAAACTATTGTTTGACGGAGGGAGGAAGGGAGGGGTGAGTGACAACATGTGTTACAGGGAATTAAAATCAACAAAGGTGGCTGTGCATCAGGGAGAAACACAAACAACTGTCACACAGAATGGCCCCCCCAAAGATTAAACTCAAAACCCTGGGTTTAGCGGGCCGTTGATTTCACGGAGGGAGGGGGAAGCAAATGAATACAGAACAAATCTGGTCCATTTACTGTTTGGATCCACTCCATCTATCTTTTACATTTTAGGCTGGCAGCAGACGGTGCAGCATGACTGATAGCCATCGGCATCTTCTGGGTGCTTGGCAGAAGATGCTGCATTACGATTGCTAACCATCATCGTCAAGACGGTTCAATAGGACTGCCGGCAGGACTGAGTCTCCAGGAGACAAAACATGTCTGTCCAGGCACCTCTGACCGAACTCACTGAGGAGTACGACGACGACGGCTACCAGTCGTAATACAGCATCTGCTGCCAAAAGGCAAGGAGCTGCTGCTGTATAGCAATGCAGTCCCACGTCTGCCAGCACCCAGATAGCCGATGACGGCTATCAGTCATACTGCACCATCTACTGCCAAAAGGCAATTAGCTGCTGTTGTGTAGCAATGCAGTACCACGTCTGCCGGCACCCAGATCACATATGGTGACGGTGAGCTGAGCGGGCACCATGCTTGCTGTGGTATCTTGTCTGCACAGGTAACCCAGGAAAAAAGGCGCGAAACAATTGTCTGCCGTTGCTTTCACTGGGGAGGGGGGGGGGCTGATGACATGTACTAAGAATCCCCAGCAACACTGTTTTTGCCCCATCAGGCATTGGGATCTCAACCCAGAATTCCAATGGGCGGCAGAGACTGCGGGAACTGTGGGATAGCTACCCACAGTGCAACGCTCTGGAAGTCGACGCTAGCCTCGGTACTGTGGACGCAGTCCGCTGACTTAATGCACTTAGAGCATTTTGTGTGGGGACACACACATTCGACCTTATAAAAACGATTTCTAAACAACCGACTTCTACAAATTCAACCTAATTTCGTAGTGTAGACATACCCAAAGACAGGGCCGGCTCCAGGCACCAACGCAACAAGCAGGTGCTTGGGGCGACCAATGGAAAGGGGCGGCACGTCCGTCTCTTTGGCGGCAATTCGGCGGTGGGTCCCTTAGTCCCTCTAGGAGGGAAGGACCTGCCGCCAAATTGCCGCCGAAGAATGAAGCAGCGGGGTAGAGCTGCCGCCGAAGTGCCACTGATCGCGGCTTTTTTCCCCCCGCCACTTGAGGCAGCAAAACACTGGAGCCGGCCCTGCATAAAGAAATGAGGAGGAACAGAGAAGGGTGGGAGGGACAGGTTTAGGAATGGCCTCTGGTTACCTTGTTCCAACCAGTGACACCCTCCAAGCAATCTAATCCAATCCTCCACACAGAGGTCTTGATTACTCAATGTGTCATTCACACCTGCAAGAAGGAAATTCAATGCTTGTTGGGACTGTTTGTACTTTTTATAGCTTCATGAGACACCTCTGCCTCTGCTGCAGAATGTAGCACAGTCTATGCAAGAACAGCTGATATTTTCAAAATCCCTAACCTCTGAATTTCATGGGGTTCAAGGATTGCTTTTCACTTTGTTCACTATCTCTTAGGTGTTAACGTAAGGGAGAGCACCGGGTAGTGCAGTTCTCATTCCTCTTCTAAAAGCAGAGGAAAAGCTCCCCTGATGCTTCTGGCTTGGACTCTGCTCCCTTGACATTTTCCCTCCACCTTAGATGGTGACATGAAGATTCGCCAGGCAAGGGAATGTGAAATGAAAGCAGCAGGAGCTGGTGTCTGACTGGGCAGTTCCTACAGTTTCCAGGCTTTCCACCAGGGGATGGTACAGAAACAGCATCTGATGGGACAAGATGTGGTGGCCCAGCCAGAAGCCCTCTATCCACCTCCGTGCAATGAAGTCAGTGGTGTTGTGTGTGAGCATAATTCAGAGCAGATAATTTGGCTTCCAGTGTTCTATTGAGGGAGGGCTTCAATTTCCAGAACAGTCAGTTCAGCACCTTTCCTGAACAATACATTCCATTTAGTAAAAACAAAGCTACTCCATCTCCAGCACTCAAGCTGGAGGAGGCACCTGACTGCAAAGCTTTTCCACTAACAGCCCCACACCAAAGAGTTTAGCTCCTGTCAATGGTGGGGGTAAACAAACTGTCTATGACTCCTCAGATTACTTCCCAGAGGGTCAATTTACTGCCTGTGGCAGCTTGTTTCAAATGATGACAGACGTACCCTGGGTGAGAAGAGCTGCCCATCACTGACCCACTGCTTTGCTTTCCCTATGTTGTTTGCAGCTCATGCCAGTTTCCTTGTTTTTCCTCACTTGATTGTCAACATGTTCATTTAACGATCCTAAATATCCCAATCAGATAAACAAGTTCTTTTACTACTGCCAATGAGATGTCACATTCCTATCAGTCAGACTTGCAGGCAATAAGCAATAGCTTGGAAAATGAAATGTGATCAGAAACTAACATCTTAATTGAACTGAAATCTGGGGTGTGTGTGTGTGCAGTGATTGCTGATTTGAGCATCTCTCTCAAAGCAGTGGACTCAGTCCTTCAAGGATGATGGTCCATGCTCTAATTTGCTACTTTGCTGCATTCCCTTCTGTAGCAGGGTGGCCACCCTGCTCCTGTAAAACAGCCCTGGAGAGGGCTACAGCTGGGAAAAGAAAGGCTGATTGGGGGAAGCAGCCACAGCTGGGGTCACGTCCCAGTCAGGCCAAGGCTGGCCCTATAAGAGGGCTGAGGGCCAGAGACTGGGACAGACACTCTCTCTAGCTTCATTGAGAGAGAAGGAGCTGGCTGCCTGGGAAGCTGAGAAGGATCTCTAGGGTGGTGCAGTGCTGGGGAGCTCCTGCCTAGCAAAGCTGCAGGCCAAGCTAAGGGCCCACAAAAGGGTACTAGGGCTGCAGAGGGGCAGCCCAGATATAGGCAGAGGCAGCTGGTCCACCCCCCCTTGCCAATGATGAGTGGTTTATACACTGCAGTCTGCCCCAGCGAGTGGGTGCTAGATGATGACTGGCAGTAGCCACTGAGGCAAGGGGAGGATAGAGGGTTGGGTGCTCCCTTGGGTGGGGAGACCCAGAGACTGTGGGGGTACTGCAGAGGGCAGAACCCTGAGAGAAAGGGCACCAGGGTCGGGGAGGGACATGGGGGCAGTGATACCAGACACCTCTGTATTCTTGGGAAATCAGGGTGCAGTATCCAGCCTGACTCATGAAAGACACATCCCCTCCCCCGCCAGCCTCTGCTTAAACCAAAACCCATCAGAGGAAAAAACTTGCAGAGAGCAGCGAAGGGTGACACACCTAGACCGCTACTGACAAGGGTGACAAGATTAAGACATCCCTATTAGCATACAGAATGGAGAGCAGAGACAACTCCCCTAGCCTCATCTGCATGAAAGATGGGACAGGAAGACATCTCAATTTACATACAGAATGGAGAAAAGAGAACCACACTGAACTCTGGGACCAGAAAAAGCAGGGAAGCACTGCATCATGGGAATCTCTGCTCCAGATGCTAATGAACCTATGTATGCACACACCCAGCTCAGCAATTATCAGACCAATTCTAGTAATGAATCCTTAATTGATATCCAAATACTGAAGCAGCTTAGTTGCATTGTGAGCTCCCTGGAAGAAAACACCACCCATAGCCAAGAGTGATCAGTTCCTATTGGCTAGCCTAAAGAAAACCCTTGAGTCATCAGCTTACCTATAAACAAATCTAGTGTTCTCCCTTGAACAATTGTAATTTCTCTACAAAAATCCCTACTCACCCTCCAGTCAGGGTTCTGATGCTTAGATCCAAACTATGCATCAGTTCCACTGGAACTCCATCTTCTCCTGACTGATCGTGCTGGGGGCTCTGCCTGTCTCCAGCATTCAGGACCCTCAGCTACCACCATCATCTGGGAACCCTGACCAGTTCAAGCCTCATGGAGTGGGTGAGATCCCCCCTCTTTCTCTCTCTCTGTTTTCCTTTCTACCTTAGGTATTAACCTTTAATAATGTATGTTATGTTGGTTTAGGCTCTCCTTGTGTAGTTATCACTATTATTCAATAAATAACTTTTATGGTTAACTTGGTCGCTTCTCTTTCTCTTGCTGAACTTTACTCTTTTGTGTTTTTAGCTTCCCCCATTCATTCTACAGCAACACTTTTACCTAAGCTAAAGATCCCTGCAGTGCCCAAAATACTGTGGGGTTTGCTCATCAAGTAGTTTACTGCCAGTACAATTGTGATGTGAGAGTGGGGATAGGGACGTGCTGAATCTGGGACGCATAAGGGTAACAGCTTGAAAGTGCTGCTTGACCCAGTCCATGGAGCCCAGGGGCATATAAGGAAAGGCAGCTTGAAAGTGCTGCTTCATCCAGCCCAGTGAGTCCAGAGACATATCAAGGGTCAGCTTGACAGTGCTGATTGACCCGGTCTGCTCAGACTTGCTCTGTTAATGTATATGTGGGTGTGTGTTCATCCAGTTCTGGGGCTGGAGTAACCCAGCCCTAGGGAACCTAGGTCCTGCAGGATAGCTCCATTGGGAGGGGACTTGCAGAAGGGAGAAGTAGAGCTCCATATGAAAACACAAGTGACACAAGCAGTACATTGATAGGATTACAGAATCCCCTTCCCCAGAAGAGTAACCCAAATAAATGAGCATACCCGAAAGTAATGGGCACATCTGGTAACAGCAGCGGCAGACGAGCTACTGGCCTGCAGAGGGTGCTCTGGGCTGGAAAGAGCTAATTCCCAGGCCCACCAGCAGGAGGCGCCGTGCCAGTTAGTCATCACCCACCACATCTTCATTCACAGAAAGTCTCCTCACTCCACTAGAAAATAGTCCAAACATCTGATCCAGACTGCGTGTTCTGAATTGAAACTCTGTGACTCAAGCTCATCTCTCAGGGCATGTCTACATTACATGCTGGATTGACGGGCAGCGATCGATCCCGTGGGGGTTGATTTATCATGTCTAGTCTAGACGTGATAAATCGACCGCCAATTGCTCTCCTGTCGACTCCGGTACTCCGCAGGGTGAGAGGCGCAGGCGGAGTCAACAGGGGAGCGTCAGCCTTTGACTTACCGCAGTGAAGACACTGTGGTAAGTCGATCTAAGTACGTTATTCATGTAGCTGAAGTTGCGTAACTTAGATAGATTTTTCCCTCCCCCCGCCCGCAATGTAGACCAGGCCCTAGTCTCCAACCCTTCTCTCTAAGTTTACACTCAAATGGACATTTGGAACCTGATCCTCAGCAGGTGTAAACCAATGTAGATCCATTGAAGTCAATGGACACTGATTTACACCAGCTGAGGATTGACCTTTTCAGTGTATATTTTTAGGACCTAATTCTCATCTCACTAAGACTCATTTACACTTGTTTAAGTCCATTGAGTTTGGCGGAGTTACTTATGTGAGAGGAGGATCAGGCCTTAGTTTCTATACTTCTACTTGTAGGGCCCATACCATTGTGAGGCCATTTGACAACTTCTCCCCTCACACTACAAAAATGTTGTGGGGAAACAAAGCTTGGAAGGAACTGGGATGACTTCAGCCTCGCTCTGCAAAATGGATTCTGATGACTGGAGCAGCAGTGCAGCACTACAGCATGCTCATCACTTGAGCTCTGCTCTGTGAGTAGTGGAAATGGGGGATGGGAGTGTTTCTGGTGACTCCAGATTGGCCTGGGGGGTGAGCTCACTTCTTTGGAAAGTATTCCATGGTCATAAAGGAAGTATCAGCTGGGCTTCAACACATAGGCTATTCCATAAGCACCATCTAGAGACAGTTGAGAGAACTCAGTCACAAACCTAGCAATGGAAATGCTGATCTACAGTAGGCCCCCTTCCAACCCTAACAGTTCTAGGATTCTCTGCCACTGAAAGAGAGAGTCTAAGCTCTCTTGCCTGGAAAATTACTGAAAATGAATTGCCCGTGGGTTTTAAAACAAACACGGAGGCTGTTGCATCAGAAAAGTTGCTAATATAAATGTTGACTGCTAATATAAATTGCCCGTGGGTTTTAAAACAAACACGGAGGCTGTTGCATCAGAAAAGTTGCTAATATAAATGCTGACTGGTATCCTGTTGTGCCTTGCAGCAGGTCTTTCCACCTGGGAGACTGTGAAGGAAGGGGATCCAAAAACAAAAGAGAAGACTGAATAGCTCTGAAAACCTCCATTCTCCTTCAGCTCTCAGGGGTCTCAGAAAAGACCACCACAATGGAGTCAAAACCAAAGCTGCCTCTGCCCCAACAGGTGGAATGTTTACTGAGCTGTACTAGCCCAAGGGAAACAAACGCTATTTGTTTTTCATTCCTACCTTTGATTTCTTTTCAAACAAAACAGCTCTTTGTAGGTAATGAGGTAGGAGGGAGAGTCACAGATGAACTTCTGTTACTGTTGGCAGTTAGCATGGTCCTCCCCACCATGCCAAGAAAATAGGACTCTAGATTACTAAGGTGTTGAGGGAGACTGAGCTCTCCGAGCACTCCTTGTATATGCACATTTGCTCTGCCCAGCTGCACTGCAGCCTAGTGCCATCTATCTGTGTATTCATTCTAGCGTTTTAAAAGTAGTATCTGATCACCGGTCCACATAAAACCAAGAGCAAGGTCCCTAGCAGGCTTCATGGAGTCTACAGCGGGTCTCCCTTTTTAGGGACAAAACGCTGTTTGAAGTAAACTGTTTTGTGTTTTTTAGAGATGTTATTAGATTTCCTTATTTGGTGGGGGGGGGAGAGGCTGGTAGGGGTGACAGTGTTGTGAGTGCCTTTCTTAATATGAAAAGGCTTTCACCCAGCACAAGGACTTTTCCCATGTGCTAGTGCAATTCATACCTCCAGGAGCAGAGGAGGAAACAGAACACAAATCACAATAAGGTTTACTTGCTCATTGTCCTGGTCTCTTTACTTGCTCTTGCCGCTTGTGCCTTCCCACCATCTCCTCACTGCTAGTATGAAAGCTTTTTCTTGGGTGGCTCATGACATCTGAAACAACCTCTGCCTTATGACTCTCTTTTGAAATACCTCAAAATATCCCATTTTGAACTCTTTGTCCAGGTCTCATCATTCCATCATTCCTCTGTCATTTAGGAGTTTGCATTCAAGGGATACAGTTTTAGACACTTGATGGATAGATTGTATAGAAGATATTCTACAAAGTAAAATTGTATTGCATTCTATTTCCATTTTCTGCAGCAAACCCCAATGAATGCCCCTAGTTGTAAAAGCTGTCCATAGCTGAAGGTCAGTTTAAATCAACAGGATTGATTATGGAGCTATCATAGCTAGGAGGATTAAACCTCTATCATTGTTAAAAGCAGCAGTTCAACAAAAAAAAATATTATTTTACCCAAGAGAACAGAGTTGACATACAACAGGTGGGCCCAGTGTAAAGCCCAGCTCCTGCAATGAACTCTGTGAAGGTGGACACCTGTGCCGTCATGGAGCTCATTGTTGGCTCAGGTTTTGATTTTCAGAATTTAGGCCCCGATCCCCTTGTCTCTTAAAACTAAGAATCAAACGATTTAAGACGTGTGTGGGAAATGGGATGCTTAAAAGCATTGATAGTTAAATGGGCCAAAGTGGGATTTGAAGAGGGACAGCTCAGATTTGGCCCAAAATGTATATTTGTGTAAAACCCAAACAAACAGGCCATCAAAATGTTCCTATAATTAAAAAAAATCCACTCATGGAAATAGTTGTTTTCAAATAAACACCTGCAATAACAGCATTTCCCAAACTTTTGAAAGCTCAGTCCTCTTCAGACAAATGAAACCAATTGTACCTGCTTACAACCCAGCTGGGTTGTTAAGGGCCTCCCCAAAACGAGCAATGACTCAGATGTAAATCTTCAAAATATACTTCATCTCCATTTTAAGAGGCTTTGATGAACAGTGACATAGCTAACATGACTGACATTTAAAGTACCATGGCATCTGAGTTAGCACCCACCAAAATGAAGGAACAGGACAACTCACACCACAGAGTTATTGTTCCAGGCTCTTTGCAAACTCAGGTAAACATCGCTGCATGGGTTACACTTTGAAAGTTTTGTTTGCATCAGAACAGCTAGAGGTTTACAGTTTTTAAAAATGAAAGCTAAGACTCTGGAGAGCATTGCAAAGCTTGTCTGCAACCAAGGTTAATCCTTTATGCATATGCCCGACTATGGGAAACACCATTGGATTAGGACCCACTGCTTTTGCAGACTGGAGAACCTGAAAATAAAATTGGCTAAAAACAAATGGGAAACCGACTTCTTTGATTTTCGTGGCCAAATGGGGAAGAAATGCAAATACGAAAGAAATAAGGATCAGAAAACAGTGACTGTAAAAGGGATCGTTACCATCCTCCAGTGTTCTAATCTGTGTTACCAATACAGTGAAGGGGATGTGTTTGTTTAGAAGACAGATTAGTCTGATAGTGTCCCGCGTTTATGATAAGTGGGTGGGTCCTCGCTCTGTTTGCAGGTGTTCTCCAGAGGGCAGCAATACCGGGCGGAGGAAGGAAGGCCCAGATAGCAGGAAACGCATAGGATTCCCCATCCACGTCAAAAAGCAGACAAAAACGCTGCACCCCGTCACCTTTCCCTCTCCCTCCCCAGACAGCACGCATTTCCCCCACCCATCCCCCCCGCCCCAGTCTCCGGCGGGCAGAGTCCGAGCTAGGCAGGGAAGAGCGATTCCTCCTTTCTGTGGGCAGCGATACCACTCGCCGACGCTGGGAGGTAGCAGCCCGCCGTGCCCCTGTCCCGATGAGCACAGGGCTCTGCCCCGCAGCTGGCGGCCGCGGCGCGGGGACCGCAGCTCCGCCCTCGTCCCATTCCACTGGACGAAGCTGTGCAGCGAGCTGCGGTGGGGCCACATGGCAGAGAGGGAGGAGGGGCAGGATCAGGGCTCCCCTCCTGGGCCGGGAAGGCTCCGCACCCCGGCAAGTCCCGCGGTCCCAGCCCTGCCCGCCTCGCCCCTGGGGAGACTCACTGTGGTTCAGGGGGTGCCCGCTGGTCTCCGCCGACGCCACCAGCTCCAGGTAGGCGGCCCAAAGCCCCACGGTCAGCACCCCGACGGCCAGCAGCAGCCAGAACCGCCTCCGCAGCACCTTCCCCAGCGGGCGGCTCCTCATCCCGCTGCTCAGGTCGCCCAGTGCCAGCCTCCCGAGGGGCTCCGGGACATGCTGTGCCCCGGGGGGGGGGGGATCCCCGCCTCAGCCTTCACCTGCTCCCCCCACAATCTCTAGCTCGGGCTCCCCCTCCCGGCTCTGCTCGCCCCCTGGCTCTTTCCTGCCCCTTTCCCTCTCAGGCGCTGGTGCCCGACTCCCACCCTGTCCTTCTCTGCAAGCGCGGCCGCTGAGCCCGGCTTCCCAGTCTCCTCGAGCTCTGCAGCCCCAGGCACACCCCTCTCCAGGGGCGGGATCTCGAAGGGACTCCAGCCTCCTTCTCTGGTTACAGCGGCTCTTCTCCCCTGTCTCTCTCGCGCCGCGCTTGGCCCTGCTGGTGGCTCAGGCGGGGGAGCCCTGGGCTGGGCGTCAGCTGCCCCGCGCGAACCACATTCGCCCTCCTCCTGCCAGCCACCCCCGGCGGGCTTTCCCTGGGGCCTGGCAACCTGGGTGCAGAAGGAGAGGATCCCGCTATGTGTCTTGCGCTGCAGGCGGGGAAGGACGAGGGGCCTGTCCCAGTCACCGGACAAGGCTATAAAAGCCTGGGGCTGGGGGATCCTCTCCCCGAGAAGGTTTTGGCTAATCCTTGCCCTTAGTGCAATCTGGTGCTTTCTCCGAGAGGGGGGAGGGAGAAGAGGATGTTCTTGGGGACAGCCAAGCCCCAGAGGGGAATGTGCTCCCACAAGGCATTCTCTACTCCCCCTCCCATTTGCCCCCTCAGATCAGCAATGGAGGTTCCTTAGTGCATGCAGGGGGACATCTCCCACTCTTTGGGGTCCTAGGTGGTCTGATTTTTCAGAGGTCCTAACCACCCACACAGCTCCTGTTATTGAATTCAGGGAGCTACAGGTGCCCAGCACCTATGCGATTTTGCAAATCAGGCCAGTGCAGACTGCTCTTTACCCGGTGTTGTTGATTGGCTGCAGTGGCACATTTAAGCCTCAGTTTTTTGCCTACCCAATTTCAAATGTGACTTTTGGCCACTCTGTTCAAAAGGAAGAGTCTAGCTAAGATCCCAGGGTCCTGGCAGTTTATTTCATGGCTGGAATCCCCAGCACCAGCCACTTACCCATAAGGTGCTGTGGACAGTCTCACCTGGTCAGTGAAGCTCATTCACGTGTGAGAATCTCTGAGAGAGCAGCTTTTGTCGACTATGGGAAACTTGTGACAATCTGTACCTTGGGGGAACACCCTGCACCCCCATGTTCATCCTTATAATATGATTGTGTGGTATCCAATGCAAAGTTTGTCACGTTGGGTGTCCTTAGAAGGCTCATAATGCATTGAGCATTGTTGTTATAGTAATGTTATTGGTTGTAATTTCTTGTATATAGTTGTGAGGCTGAAAAATATATCCTCATGGCTTAAAACAAGCCCAGGCAAAACTCTCCAGAAGCAGAGGCCCAGGAAAAACTCTCCAAGAGCAGAGGGGCAGTTAACATCTCATCAGGGCATATATGGGACAAACCCAGCCCAGCCTCACAGGAACAAAGGACGCTGATTGGCCTAGGCAGCAACAAAGGATCTGTTGGACTCTCGAGTGACTCACATCCGTTCCCTTGGTTGGATTGTGACTACCTTGAGGTAATGCTCACTGAAGGGGGGTGGGGGTGGGGGGGGAGAGCGGGAAGGGACAAAACATGATAAAAGGGAGAGAGATTTGCTATGCTTGCTCTCTCTTCCACCTCTATGTACAGACACCACCACCAAGTGACTGATGCGCTGATCAAAGGGGAGAGCCTGGCTGAAGGGCAACAAGCCAGCCTGTGGTGAGAAGCATCTAAATTTGTAAGGGCATCGAAAGTGTTAAGATCAGCTTAGAATGCATTTTGCTTTTATTTCATTCGACCAAATCTGACTTCTTGTACTTTAACTTATAATCACTTAAAATCTCTTTTGTAGTTAATAAATCTGTTTGTTTGTTCTGCCTGAAGCAGTGCATTTGGTGTGAAGAGTGTCAGAGACTCCCCTTGGGATAACAAGCCTGGTATATATCAATTTCTTTGTTAAATTGATGAACTCATAAGCTTGCAGCATCCAGTGGGACTAACTGGACACTGCAAGATGGAGGTTCCTAGGGTTGTGTCTGGGACCGGAGATATTGACTAGTGTCATTCGGTTGCACAATCCAAGCAGCGGCTGGCCAAAAGTGCTCACCAATGTAGCTAGGAGCAGCTTACATTCTAGAGGCTCAGGGGGTAGCCGTGTTAGTCTGTATCTACAAAAACAAGGAGTCTGGTGGCACCTTAAAGACTAACAGATTTATTTGGGCATAAGCTTTCGTGAGTAAAAACCTCACTTCTTCGGATGCATAGAGTGAAAGTTACAGATGCAGGCATTATAATGCCTGCATCTGTAACTTTCACTCTATGCATCCGAAGAAGTGAGGTTTTTACTCACGAAAGCTTATGCCCAAATAAATCTGTTAGTCTTTAAGGTGCCACCAGACTCCTTGTT